>NC_092103.1:50240792-50350792 GCF_045679555.1 Salvelinus alpinus | reverse complement strand
TTATTTATTAATTTTTTCACCTTTATTTAACCAGGTAGGCCAGTTGAGAACAAGTTCTCATTTACAACTGCGACCTGGCCAAGATAAAGCACAGCAGTGTGACACAGACAACAACACAGAGTTACACATGGAATAAACAAGCGTACAGTCAATAACACAATATAAAAAAGAAAGTCTATATACAGTGTGTGCAAATGACGTGAGGAGGTAAGGCAATAAATAGGCCATAGTAGAGAAATAATTACAATTTAGCAGATTAACACTGGAGTGATAAATGAGCAGATGATGATGTGCAAGTAGAGATACTGGTGTGCAGAAGAGCAGAAAAGTAAATAAAAACAATATGTGGATCAGGGAGGTAGATTGGGTGGGCTATTTACTGATGGGCCGTGTAGTCATGTTTCATTGTTCGTTTATTGATTTATTTGCTTTGCTTAAAGTTTCACTTTATAATAAATATGTGGAACTCACATCCGCTGTGCCTTGGTCCCGTTCTTACGACAACCGTGACAGATAGACTGAATCCAGTTTGCTGAGTAGAGGATTGGAAGCTATTTTGTAAATGACATCGCCAAACTCGAGGATCGGTAGGATAGTCAGATATACGAGGGCAAGTTTGGCGACGTGAGTGAAGGAGGCTTTGTCGCGGAATAGAAAGTCGATTCTAGATTTGATTTTGGATTGGAGATGTTTAATATGAGTCTGGAAGGAGAGTTTACAGTCTAGTCAGACACCTAGGTATTTGTAGTTGTCCACATATTCTAGGTCAGAGCCGTCCAGGGTAGAATGCTAGTCGGGCGGGCGGGTGCAGGCAGCGAATGGTTGAAAAGCATGCATTTGGTTTTACCAGCGTTTAAGAGTAGTTGGAGGCCACAGAAGGAGAGTTGTATGGCATTGAAGCTTGTTTGGAGGTTAACTTTAGTTAACAGAATTTGTTTGTTTTTTTAAATAACGTGCCCAACGTAAACGGACATTTTCTCTGGTCCAGATCGTAGAATATGCATATAATTTACAGATTAGGATAGAAAACACTCCAAAGATTCCAAAACTGTCAAAATATTGTCTGTGAGAATAAGAATACTTATTCTGCAAGCGAAAACCTGAGAAAATGTAACCCGGAAGTGATTTTAAAAAAAATATCTGTGTTCACTGGCCCGTCTAACCTCCATTTAAAGGGGTATCAACCAGATTCATTTTCCAATGGCTTCCTCAGGCTGTGACCAGGCTTTAGACATAGTTTCAGGCTTTTATTTTGAAAAATGAACGAGTTCTTTTAAAACTAGTCAAGTGTCCTCGGAATATTTCCTGCGCGTGCGGGAGGAGCTCACCATTTTCCGTTTGTCTCTTATTGAATATGTTATGCACCGGTTGAAATATTATCGATTATGTTTGTTAAAGACAACCTGAGGATTGATTATAAAAAACATTTGAAATGTTTCTACGACCATTTCTGATACTTTTGGGAATTTGGCTTTTTTTTTCTCAACATAACGCGCAACCCAAATGCCGTTTTTTTGTTATAAAAGTAATATTTATCAAACAAAAATAACATTTATTTTGTAACTGGGAGTCTCGTGAGTGCAAACATCTGAAGATTATCAAAGGTAAGCGATTCATTTTATTGCTTTTATGACTTTCGTGACCATGCTAATTTGGGGCTAGCTGTTGTAGCATTGAAAGCTACACTCACACAAGCTTGGATTTCTTTCGCTGTAAAATATATTTTCAAAATCTGACACGATAGGTGGATTAACAACAAGCTAAGCTGTGTTTTGATATATTTCACTTGTGATTGCATGATTATAAATAATTTTAGTATATTTATGCATTTGGCGCCCTGCAATTCTAGCGGTTGTTTAGGAAAGTGATCCCGTAAAAGGGATGCGTAGCACAGAGAAGTTAACACAGTGTCCAAAGAAGGGCCAGATGTATACAGAATGGTGTTGTCTGCGTAGAGGTGGATCAGAGAATCACCAGCAGCAAGAGCGACATCATTGATGTATACAGAGAAGAGAGTCGGCACTGAGAATTGAACCCTGTGGCACCCCCATAGAGACCACCAGAGGTCCGGACAACAGGCCCTCCGATTAGACACACTGAACTCTGTCTGAGAAGTAGTTGGTGAACCAGGCGAGGCAGTCATCTGAGAAACCAAGGCTGTTGAGTCTGCCGATAAGAATACAGTGATTGACAGAGTCCTAAGCCTTGGCCAGGTCGATGAAGACGGCTGCACAGTACTGTCTTTTATCGATGGTGGTTATGATATCGTTTAGTACCTTGAGCGTGGCTGAGGTGCACCCGTGACCAGCTCAGAAACCGGATTGCACAGCGGAGAAGGTACGGTGGGATTCGAAATGGTCAGTGATCTGTTTATTAACTAGGCTTTCGAAGACTTTAGAGAGGCAGGGCAGGATGGATATAGTTCCATAACAGTTTGGGTCTAGAGAGTCACCCCCTTTGATGAGGGGGATGACTGCGGCAGATTTCCAATCTTTAGGGATCTCAGACAAAGTGCTTTCATTTCTAAACGGTAAAATATATATGTATTAATACCTTTAAATAAAAGGTGACATTCTGTACTGTCACCTACTATGAAACATCTTAAATCCAAAATGCTGGAGCATAACACCAAATGTAAAACTGTAAGCTTCACTGTCCAAACACATATGCTGTGGACTATGTGTGTCTGGTAAACACATGTGGATCTGGTGAACAGTTATCACTTGTTGACCAACTACAGGAATACTGACCTCAGAGTCTCCAGTTTACAGTGCGGATTCCCCAGTCCAGCAGAGAGAAGCTTCACTCCTGAATCCTTCAGGTCATTGTTACTCAGGTCCAGCTCTCTCAGGTGTGAGGGGTTTGACTTCAGAGCTGAGACCAGAGAATCACAGCCTTCCTCTGTGACTAGACAGCCTGACAGCCTGTAAAGAGTCAAATTATATTATAACCACAATGCTATTCTTTGGTGTTGAAAAAAATTGAAGTATATTTTTTCAACATATTCAGATACATCAGTGTCCTGAAACCTGCAAAATGTATTCATAAATTAATGTATGTGTCATTATTATAAATTATCATAATATTACTAAAAAATGTATAGTACGAATATTTGAGTAGACTGACCAGACCAGTTTAAAAAGCAGTATCAGTCAAAAGACAGACAGTGAGGTATCAGATTTAGATTGAGTAAACAGTCCACAACATATCTATTTTGACAGTGAAGCTAACATTTTAAATGTGGCTCTATACTCCAGCAGTTTGGATTTGAGATCAAATATTTTATATGAGTTGACAGAATATAATGTCACCTTTAATTTGAGGGTATTTTAATACAGATCTGTTTCACCATTTAGAAATAAAAGCACTTTATGTATCTAGTCCCCCTATTTGAAGAAGTCATTAAATATTCTGAGCAATTTACTTACAGTGTATACTTGTTGATTGCATTTTCAGTTTGTTTTGGTTGTGTTTTGGGTTTGTTTTGGTTGTGTTTTGGTTATGTTTTGGGTTTGTTTTGGTTGTGTTTTGGGTTTGTTTTGGTTGTGTTTTGGGTTATGTTTTTCCCAATAGCTACTGAATGGTGGATGATGACTGGAGTAATTTTCTGCCAATATTAATACAAATCATGAATGAATCATGAATAATAATTAATAAGAAAGTTACAGAGGCTACAACAAAACATGCTAACCTCTCACCATTACCGATAACAGAGGCTACAACAAAACATGCTAACCTCTCACCATTACAAATAACAGGAGAGGTTAGCATTTATTCTGATCTTTGTGCCTCTGTAACTTTCTCATTCATCTTTAATCACGATTCATTCGTGATTATTCATAATCATGGTAGCATCCACATGAATGTAGAAGTGGTCAGAAACATCTTCTATTCTTATTGACAATACAAGTGAAGTGACTCCAAAATGACAGGACATTATTCACCACTCAGTTTCTTTTAGGAAAAACATAATCTAATACACAACCAAAACAAACTGCAAATGTATTCAACAAGTTTGTAGATTTACAAGCTTGATCTAATCACTGCAGGCAAAGAAAATTGGACCAAACACTAAACTTTGGACTAAATGATTTTGTCCAAATAATTAAGACTTCTTCAAATGGAAGAGCTAGACACATTTATTTTTATTTTTCCTCCACGCATTCGCCCTGAAGTGCGTGTCACCAGTCCGGTGAAACCTGTGCCGACCCCATGCATCAGGCCTCCTGTGCGCCTCCCCAGTCCGATACGTCCTTTGTATCTCCTCGCACTCGCCCTGAAGTGCATGTCCACAGTCCGGTACGTCCTGTGCCTGCTCCCCGCACTAGGCCTCCAGTGCGCATTCATAGTCCAGAACCTCCTGCGACGGTCCACAGTCCAGAACCTCCTGCGACGGTCCACAGTCCAGAACCTCCTGCGACGGTCCACAGTCCAGAACCTCCTGCGACGGTCCACAGTCCAGAACCTCCTGCGACGGTCCAGGGTCTGGAACCTCCTGCAACGGTCCACGGTCCGGAACCTCCAGCGAGGGTCAACGGTCTGGAGCTTCCAAGCAAGGCGTCCAGTCCAGTTCCAAGGCCGGAGCATTCTTCTGTGCCGGTGTCCAGTCCAAACACGGCATCCACTCCCGCTCCTGAGCCGGAGCCTTCCTCTGCGCCGATGGCCAGTCTAGGCACGTCATTCAGCCCGGCGCCATGGTCGGATCCGGGGTCTGTGGGGGGGCTACGACCCGCACCGGAGCCGCCACCGACACTAGTCACCCCCCCATACCCTCCCATTTGGTTTCAGGTTTTGCGGCCGGAGTCCGCCCCTTTGGGGGGGTACTGTCAAGCCCTGACCATAGAGAGCCCTTGTTTCTCTATGGTGTAGTAGGTCAGGGCGTGACGAGGGGGTGTTCTAGTTTAACATTTCTATATTGGTGTTTTGGTTTGATTCCCAATTAGAGGCAGCTGGTAATCGTTGTCTCTAATTGGGGATCATATTTAAGTAGCTATTTTTCCCACCTGTGTTTGTGGGATAATGTTTTGTGTTTGTACATGTGCACCACATAGTCACGATTCGTTGTTCGTTTATTGATTTATTGGTTTTTGCAAAAAGTTTCACTTTGTAATAAATATGTGGAACTCAACATCCGCTGTGCCTTGGTCCAATTCTTACGACAACCGTGACAGATAGACTGAATCCAGTTTCCTGAGTAGAGTATTGGAAGCTATTTTGTAAATGACATCGCCAAACTCGAGGATCGGTAGGATAGTCAGATTTACGAGGGCAAGTTTGGCGGCGTGAGTGAAGGAGGCTTTGTTGCGGAATAGAAAGCCGGTCCTAGATTTGATTTTGGATTGGAGATGTTTAATATGAGTCTGGAAGGAGAGTTTACAGTCTAGTCAGACACCTAGGTATTTGTAGTTGTCCACATATTCTAGGCCAGAGCCGTCCAGGGTAGTGATGCTAGTCGGGCGGGCGGGTGCAGGCAGCTAATGGTTAAAAAGCATGCATTTGGTTTTACTAGCGTTTAAGAGTAGTTGGAGGCCACAGAAGGAGAGTTGTATGGCATTGAAGCTTGTCTGGAGGTTAGTTAACACAGTGTCCAAAGAAGGGCCAGAAGTATACAGAATGGTGTCGTCTGCGTAGAGATGGATCAGGGAATCACCCACAGCAGGAGCGACATCATTGATGTATACAGAGAAGAGAGTCGGCACAAGAATTGAACCCTGTGGCACCCGTATAGAGACAGCCAGAGGTCCGGACAACAGGCCCTCCGATTAGACACACTGAACTCTATCTGAGAAGTAGTTGGTAAACCAGGCGAGGCAGTCATCTGAGAAACCAAGGCTGTTGAGTCTGCCGATAAGAATACGGTGATTGACAGAGTCCTAAGCCTTGGCCAGGTCGATGAAGACGGCTGCACAGTCTTTTATCGATGGCGGTTATGATATCGTTTAGTACCTTGAGCGTGGCTGAGGTGCACCCGCGACCAGCTCAGAAACCGGATTGCACAGCGGAGAAGGTACGGTGGGATTCGAAATGGTCAGTGATCTGTTTATTAACTTGGCTTTCGAAGATTTTAGAGAGGCAGGGCAGGATAGATATAGGTCTGTAACAGTTTGGGTCTAGAGAGTCACCCCCTTTGAAGAGGGGGATGACTGCGGCAGATTTCCAATCTTTAGGGATCTCAGAAGAAGTGCTTTCATTTCTAAACGGTAAAATATACATGTATTATTACCTTTAAATAAAAGGTGACATTCTGTACTGTCGCCTAACATTAAACATTCCATCTTAAATCCAAAATGCTGGAGCACAGCACCACATTTAAAACTGTAAGCTTCACTGTCCAAACACATATGGTGTGGACTATGTGTGTCTGGTAAATACATGTGGATCTGGTGAACAGTTATCACTTGTTGACCAACTACAGGAATACTGACCTCAGAGTCTCCAGTTTACAGTGGGGATTCCCCAGTCCAGCAGAGAGCAGCTTCACTCCTGAATCCTTCAGGTCATTGTAGCTCAGATCCAGCTCTCTCAGGTGTGAGGGGTTTGACT
Source organism: Salvelinus alpinus (assembly GCF_045679555.1). NCBI lineage: Eukaryota > Metazoa > Chordata > Actinopteri > Salmoniformes > Salmonidae > Salvelinus > Salvelinus alpinus. The sequence continues at coordinate 50,344,249 of NC_092103.1, read as the reverse complement.
TCAGAGCTGAGACCAGAGAAGCACAGCCTTCCTCTGTGACTCCACAGCCTGACAGCCTGCAAAGAGATCATCATGATTTCACAAATACACTGTTAATTAAATGAGTAGAGTAGAAGGACAATGGCAGATGCATTTGGTATATTCTCCCAAACAACATTTAGATTCATCTTCTGTCTCCTAGATTTGTATGGTCATAATGTTATACTAATGTGAAAATCAATCCATTTATTCAATATGTTTTTCAATATAATATTATACACATATTATAATACATATTTGTCTCTAAACTGAATATTTCTTCCTGATGATTAGTTCTTAAAACGTGATGTACTCACAGAACAGCTCTGGAGGCTTTGACCACTGGCAGCAGCCTCAGAAGGCCCTCCTCTGATCTGGAGTATTTCTTCAGGTCAAACACATCCAGCTCCTTTTCTGAAGTCAGCAACACAAAGACCAGAGCTGACCACTGTGCAGGTGACAGGTTGTCTGTAGAGAGACTTCCTGATCTCAGGTAGCTTTGGATCTCCTCCACTAGAGAATGGTCATTCAGTTCATTCAGACAGTGGAACATATTGATGCACCTCTCTGGAGAGGGATTCTCCCTGATATTCTCCTTGATGTACTTGACTGTCTCTTCATGGCTCTGTGAGCTGCTTCTTGTCTTTGTCAGTAGACCTCGTAAGTGCTTCTGATTGGACTCCAGTGAGAGGCCCAGAAGGAAGCGGAGGAAAAGGTCCAGGTTTCCCGTCTCACTTTGTAAGGCTTTATCCACAGCACTCTTGTAGACAGTAACTTCAGGCTCGTCTTTTGTTTGCAGTTTGTCCATAAGATTCTCATTGTTGTTGATGAATGAGAGGAACACATATACAGCAGCCAGAAACTCCTGAATGCTCAGATGCACAAAGCAGTACACCTTGTCCTGGTACAGCCCACATTCCTCTTTAAAGAGCTGTGTGCACAATCCTGAGTACACTAAGGCTTCATTGACATCAATACCAGCCTCTTTCAGGTCTTCTTCATAGAAAATCAGATTGCCCTTCACAAGCTGTTGAAAAGCCAGTTTTCCCAGTGACAGAATGCTCTCTTTATTCCAGTGTGGACCTATCTCTTCTTTCCCAAGATACTTTTCACTCTTCTGTTTGGTATGAAACACCACAAGGTGTGTGTACATCTCAGTCAGAGTCTTGGGCATCTCTTCTCTCTTATGTTTCAGCATGTGTTCAAGGACTGTTGCAGAAATCCAACAGAAGACTGGAATGTGGCACATGATGTGGAGGCTCCTTGATGTCTTGATGTGTGAGATGATTCTGCTGGCCAGGTCCTCATCACTGAATCTCTTGCTGAAGTACTCCTCCTTCTGTGGGTCATTGAACCCTCGTACCTCTGTCACCTGGTCAACACACCCTGAAGGGATCTTATTGGCTGCTGCAGGTCGGGTAGTTATCCAGATGAGAGCAGAGGGAAGCAGATGTCCCTTGATGAGATTTGTCAGCAGAACATCCACTGAGGTTGACTCTGTGACGTCCCAACAGATCTTGTTATTCTTGAAGTCTAGGGGCAGTCGGCACTCATCCAGACCATCAAAGATGAACAGAACTTTGTACTTGTCGTAGTTGGAGATTCCTGATTGTTTGGTTTCCATTGAGAAGTGATTGAGAAGTTCAATCAAAGTGTGTTTGTCCTCTTTCATCAAATTCAGCTCCCGAAAAGGGAATGAAAATACAAATTGGACATCCTGATTTGCTTTTCCTTCAGCCCAGTTCAGAATGAACTTCTGCACAGAGACTGTTTTTCCAATGCCAGCGACTCCCTTTGTCAGCACAGTTCTGATAAGTTTGTCTTGTCCAGGTAAGGGTTTGAAGATGTCGTTACATTTGACTGCAGTCTCTGGTCTTGCTTGTTTCCTGGTTGTTGTCTCAATCTGTCTCAGCTCATGTTCATCATTGACCTCTCCTGTTCCACCCTCTGTGATGTAGAGCTCTGTGTAGATCTTATTGAGAAGTGTTGGGTTTCCTTGTTTAGCGATCCCCTCAAATACACATTGAAACTTCTTCTTTAGATTAGATTTGAGTTCACGTTGGCAAATCACAGCAAGCTCATCTGAACCTAGAAATAACACAGAGGATATTAATATTACGTCTGTTTTAAAGCCTACAGTATTGTAGGACTGTTATAAAGATTTAAATTATGATAATTTATCCTCTTAACTGAATGTATAAATGTATAAATGTTTTCATAATGTATTACAGACTGGTGTGACTGATTATAATATTATTGGTATTATTGATGGTATTATTAATGTTGTCTCTCCTCTCTCTAAATTAATCACCACATCCCTGCTGCTACTTGATGAGGTCACTAGGTGTTGTGTTAAGGCTGATACAATATCATTGAGTTACACAGCTACTTTAGCTGTACTTTAGCTACAGCTTTTAAATTCAACATGAGGCAGACAGGTCTTACATTTCTCCAGTGTGTCAGCAAGCTCCTTCTGGTTCATTTTCCTCAGGACGTGCAGTGTGATCTTCAGAGCCCCCTCTCTGGCACTGCTCTCCTGCTTCTCATCTTCAGCATCCACCACTTCCTTATCCTGCTTCTGACTCTCAAAGCCTTCTGGGAGTTCTGGACTAAGAATCCTCTTGAACATCTTCAGCTCGTTCTTCACAAATGTCATAATTTTCTCTTCAAGCAACTGAAATAAATAAAGTAAATAAGTTAAGCAAGAGAAGAAATGCTTTCTCATTAACACATTAATGAATGATTGACAGATCAACTTTACTTGAGGTAAACAAAAACAAATGTACATAACAGGACCACATACACTGAATATGGAGGCCAGGTCTGTTTGATGACTCTGGGAAGACTGCCCACTGAGAATCTCTGACTCTGATCTCTCCTGTTGGTTTCTGTGGAAAAAACATGAGATTACATCTCCTCATCCAGGGAGTACACACGCACACACACACACACACACACACACACACACACACACACACACACACACACACACACACACACACACACACACACACACACACACACACACACACACACACACACACACACACACACACACACACACACACACACACACACACAGGGAGGGAGGGAATGTTGTGTTTGTTTAATATTGTTTTAGGACTATGAAAATGGACAAAAGGATTAGCCTATGGATTATGAAAACAACCAAAATAAATGGGAAAATGGGAGAGGAGAAATGACTAGAGACAGTGTTGATTAACTCACTGACCATGACCCATGAGTTCTTCTTACCTTTGTTCAGTAGAAAAGTCTCCCTCTCTGAAGAATATAGGTTGAACCATAGACATGTCACTCTTCATGGACACACAGCTGGATACAGGGGAGGCTGGTCTCTCCTGCTTGATTGGACTTCAACACAACAGAGACAAACATTACATCTCCCATCTACTCTGAGCTCAGATGGGGAAATATAAGAAGAGTTTCATTACAAAACGCTATATATCCATTTCAGAAACCTTGGTAAATTAGCTTTTATTGTTTAGTTAAATTATGAAAGAGATTGGTGTGTTTTTTCACTATCTAATCATGACATGGGGTTGTTCAATGACAGACATGTATTTGTTGAAAATCTATCACTTGATGTTTTCATTTCAGAGAGACAAATAATCAAGATATTTTTTTTTAATGATATATATCTGCCTCAGAGAAATCAGTAGTACTGCTAGGTTTTATACAGTAATAATATATAACTACCTCACTCTCAGAGAAATCAGTAGTACTGCTAGGTTTTACACAGTAATAATATATATCTGCCTCAATCTCAGAGAAATCAGTAGTACTGCTAGGTTTTACACAGTAATAATATATATCTGCCTCTCAGAGAAATCAGTAGTACTGCTAGGTTTTACACAGTAATAATATATATCCCGATAGCGATGAAACTTGGACAACTAAACAGAGATCCAGCATGTTGGTTGTGGTTAACACAGTGACAACTAATTATTGAATGTTAATTGTTCTCTTTCATTAACTTCTTAGCGCTAGGGGTCAGATTATTATTTTATTTTTTTAAATAACGTGCCCAACGTAAACGGACATTTCTCTGGCCCAGATCGTAGAATATGCATATAATTTACAGATTAGGATAGAAAACAATCCAAAGTTTCCAAAACTGTCAAAATATTGTCTGTGAGAATAACAATACTTATTGTGCAAGCGAAAACCTGAGAAAATGTAACCCGGAAGTGATATATATATTTTTTAAAATCTGTGTTCCCTGGCCCGTCTAACCTCCATTTAAAGGGGTATCAACCAGATTCCTTTTCCAATGGCTTCCTCAGGCTGTGACCAGGCTTTAGACATAGTCTCATTCTTTTATCTTGAAAAATGAACAAGTTTTTTCAAAACTAGTCAAGTGTCCTCCGAATATTTCCTGCGGGAGGAGCTCACCATTTTCCGTTTGTCTCTTATTGAATAGGTTATGCTCCGGTTGAAATATTATCGATTATGTTTGGGGGGGTTTTTTCTTCTTTTTTTTTCTCCCCAATCTCGTGGTATCCAATTGTTAGTAATTACTATCTTGTCTCATCGCTACAACTCCCGTACGGGCTCGGGAGAGACGAAGGTCGAAAGCCATGCGTCCTCCAAAACACAACCCAACCTAGCCGCACTACTTCTTAACACAGTGCGCCTCCAACCCGGAAGCCAGCCGCACCAATGTGTCGGAGGAAACACCGTGCACCTGGCCCCCTCGGTTAGCGCGCACTGCGCCCGGCCCGCCACAGGAGTCGCTGGTGCGCGATGAGACAAGGATATCCCTAACGGCCAAACCCTCCCTAACCCGGACGACGCTAGGCCAATTGTGCGTCGCCCCACGGACCTCCCGGTCGCGGCCGGCTGCGACAGAGCCTGGGCGCGAACCCAGTCTCTGGTGGCACAGCTAGCGCTGTAATGCAGTGCCCTAGACCACTGCGCCACCCGGGAGGCGATTATGTTTGTTAAAGACAACCTGAGGATTGATTATAAAAAACATTTGACATGTTTCTACGACCATTACGGATACTTTTTGGAATTTGTCGAACGGAACACGGCTTTGATTTTCTGAGCATAATGCGCAACCCAAATGGCGTTTTTTTGTGATAAAAGTAATATTTATCAAACAAAAAGAAGATTTGTTGTGTAACTGGGAGTCTCGTGAGTGGAAACATCCGAAGATTATCAAAGGTAAGCGATTCATTTTATTGCTTTTCTTACTTTCGTGACCAAGCTAACCAAGCTAATATAAGGCTAAGCTGTTGTAGCATTGAAAGCTACACTCACAAAAGCTTGGATTTCTTTCGCTGTAAAATATATTTTCAAACTCTGACACGATAGGTGGATTAACAACAAGCTAAGCTGTGTTTTGGTATATTTCACTTGTGATTGCATGATTATAAATATTTTTTGTGATATTTATGCATTTGGCGCCCTGCAATTCTAGCGGTTGTTTAGGAAAGTGATCCCGTAAAAGGAATGCGTAGCGCAGAGAAGTTTAATTAATTATCTCTTAGAAATAAAACATTTACTAACAGACACATCCAAACAGTCAGGTGATTTAATGCATCACATGAACATGTAGTTGTGACTGATATCTCTTCTCCATGGTAACTGTCAATAATAATAATAATAATATGTGTCACTGTTTGTCACACACACACACACACACACACACACACACACACACACACACACACAGGGAATGTTGTGTTTGTTTAATATTGTTTTAGGACTATGAAAATGGACAAAAGGATTAGCCTATGGATTATGAAAACAACCAAAATAAATGGGAAAATGGGAGAGGAGAAATGACTAGAGACAGTGTTGATTAACTCACTGACCATGACCCATGAGTTCTTCTTACCTTTGTTCAGTAGAAAAGTCTCCCTCTCTGAAGAATATAGGTTGAACCATAGACATGTCACTCTTCATGGACACACAGCTGGGTACAGGGGAGGCTGGTCTCTCCTGCTTGATTGGACTTCAACACAACAGAGACAAACATTACATCTCCCATCTACTCTGAGCTCAGATGGGGAAATATAAGAAGAGTTTCATTACAAAACGCTATATATCCATTTCAGAAACCTTGGTAAATTAGCTTATATTGTTTAGTTAAATTATGAAAGAGATTGGTGTGTTTTTTCACTATCTAATCATGGCATGGGGTTGTTCAATGACAGACATGTATTTGTTGAAAATCTATCACTTGATGTTTTCATTTCAGAGAGACAAATAATCAAGATATTTTTTTATGATATATATCTGCCTCAGAGAAATCAGTAGTACTGCTAGGTTTTATACAGTAATAATATATATCTGCCTCACTCAGAGAATACAGTAGTACTGCTAGGTTATATACAGTAATAATATATATCTGCCTCACTCTCAGAGAAATCAGTAGTACTGGTAGGTTTAACACACGGTCAAATGTGACCGACCGGCTCGATTCGGTCTTATATAGCAACATTTGAATTTTTTTTTTTTTTTACATTGGATAAAAGTAGACTCAGAGCTAGAAAATGGTATATCACACATTACAGTTGAGGAACAATGGGATGTCATTCTGCTTTGAACGTTGATAAACTTTGTAACCTCACTTTTAATAAAAATGGCCTTTAATGTTTTGGTTCCTACTGGAGAGCTCTTCTTTGTCTACAGGGCTGTTACTTTGGCAGATAATGTCACCCATCTAAATAAATTGTTTATATAAAATATATAATATATATAAATAACTAAATGTATGGTGTTTTTGTTTATGTCAGTTTCATTGTTTGTTATGTAATAAATGGTTATTTTATGGTTGTAAGTGGTAAAATGAACTAGAAAATGTTATAATTTGCAATTCTGAGTAATTACTACTTTAGTAAGGAATTACACATTATTCAGTACTACTGCAATTGCTAAATAATTCCAATAGATGGCAGCATAAGACCACAAATTACATTTCAGAAGATCAGTTTAGTTCTCCCTGGATGCACCACCACTCCCCCTACTTTAGCCGAGAAAAACATATTTTTAGCTCAATACGAGATACATAGCTAACGTTAACTGTAAAGTAATGACTGACCATTTTAGAAAATCATGGGACATATAGTCTGTGTTTGCATGCTATGTTATGTCAATCATATTGCTGCTGTTAGCCGATAACTAATGCTTCGTGATCTTATGCTGCCATCTATTGGAAATATTTACCAGTTAAAATATATTAATTCACGTACAGACATTGGTGAGGCAGCTGAGAAATAAAGCTTTTTTTCTTGTTAAAACTTCTTGTGAATAGGGGGGGCGCTGTTTTCCCTTTGGAAAAAATCGTGCCCAAATTAAACGGCCTCGTACTCTGTTCTAGATCATACAATATGCATATTATTATTACTATTGGATAGAAAACACTCTGAAGTTTCTAAAACTGTTTGAATTATATCTGTGAGTAAAACAGAACTCATTTGGCAGCAAACTTCCATACAGGAAGTGAAAATTCTGAAAACGAGGCTCTGTGTCAGGGCCTGCCTATTCAACTGGCTTTTATTTATGGATATGCATGCACTTCATACGCCTTCCACTAGATGTCAACATGCAGTAGAAGGTTGAATGGGGTGTCAAGCTTGATGTGAGGCCGAATGAGAGCTTTTGGAGTCACAGGTCCGGTCTTTTGTCAGTTTTCGACGGCGCGCAAGGGAACCTCACATTGTCTTCTGAAAAGCGTTCGGTATACACTACGAAATACTCCGGCTCTGATTTTATTGGATTCATATGAGAAGAACATCATAAAGTAGGATTTTCAACCGAGTTTGACCAGTTTATTCGACGTTTATTGGGAATTTTGGAATTTTTTGTTCCAAGCGCCAAGACTTGATGGGCATGTTCGCCTGACAATGCTCGCCAAAGTTGCTAATTCGACAGAAGAAATGGACATTCTAAAACCAAACAACGATTTATTCTGGAAATAGGACTCCTTGCACAACATTCTGATGGAAGATCAGCAAAAGTAAGAGAATATTTATGATGTTATTTCGTATTTTTGTGTAATATGTTGGCTCCAACACGGCGGAGAATAGGTGAGCGCTGTCTCAGTATGTTGTAGTAAAGTTATTTTAAAAAATCTAACAGAGCGGTTGCATTAAGAACCAGTGTATCTTTCATTTGCCATACAACAAGTATTTTTATGTAAAGTTTATGATGAGTTCTTTGGTTAGATTAGATGACTGTCCAAAATATCTCCGGAGATTTTGGTGAATTGTTGCTACGTATTCACAATGTATAACCACGATTTGCAGCTCTAAATATGCACATAATCGAACAAAACATAAATGTATTGTATAACATGATGTTATAAGACTGTCATCTGATGAAGTTGTCCAAAGGTTAGTGATTAATTTTATCTCTATTTGTCGGTTTTGTGAAAGCTACCTTTGCGGTGAATAAATGGCGTTGTGTGTTTGGCTATTGTGGTGAGCTAATATAAATATATATTGTGTTTTCGCTGTAAAACACTTAAAAAATCGGAAATATTGGCTGGATTCACAAGATGTTTATCTTTCATTTGCTGTACACCATGTATTTTTCATAAATGTTTTATGATGAGTATTTATGTATTTCACATTGCTCTCTGTAATTATTCTGGCTGCTTTGGTGCTATTTGTGATGGTGGCTGCAATGTAAAACTATGATTTATACCTCAAATATGCACATTTTCGAACAAAACATAAATGTATTGTATAACATGATGTTATAAGACTGTCATCTGATGAAGTTGTTCAAGGTTAGTGATTAATTTTATCTCTATTTTGTCGGTTTTGTGAAAGCTACCTATGCGGTGGAAACATGGTGGAAACATGCCGTTGTGTGTTTGGCTATTGTGGTTAGCTAATATAAATACATATTGTGTTTTCGCTGTAAAACATTTTAAAAATCGGAAATGATGGCTGGATTCACAAGATGTTTATCTTTCATTTGCTGTATTGGACTTGTGATTTCATGAAATTATATTATATGATATCCCTGTCGCGTTAGGCTAGGCTATGCTAGTCAGCTTTTTTGATGAAGATGCTCCCGGATCCGGGATGGGTATCACTGAAAGGTTAATTCCATAGATCAGTCTCAAACCTGCCCCACTTATCGCACGCCAATTGCTGGACTTTAACATAGAGTTTACCAGGTCACCCAGTTCAAAACACATTTGAAAAATAAAACACATGTGGCTTGTTTATCACGTGTTCTGCCTTGCAATAATACATGGTTAGGGGTTAAGGCTAAAATAGGTAATACGTAGAGTTAGAGTTTCCGTATAGCACTTTGTGACATCTGGTGATGCTGTTTAAATCGGCCACATCTTGAAGAAGAGGGACATGCGTTTTGTTCAGGTTGTATACCTTTTTCTGGAAACAAACATGGTTAACCATGACCAGAAAAATGACCTAAAATAAGGTCTGTTGTTTTAGCAATTACTTCATAACTAGGGACATAAAGTAATGTTATGAAACTGGGCTCCACGGCAGATGCAATGAATTCGTTTTTAGTGTCCAGCCTACTTGAGGCACCCCGAAAATAATATTAAAAAGTTTGGTCCTTGGACACAGAGGGGTTAAACACTAAAGTTACCGTCCATCTAGTGAAGAGAGGAGAACCGGACAGAGGTAGCCAGCATCCGTCAACGAGAGAGGGAGAAGCCCTCCACGGGATTTAACAGGTGGAAGAAACAACCGGGGAGCTCCATCGGTCCCCAAGAAATACAGATGATGATGTAACGTAAACTCACCCCATTCCGTACAAATGTGCGCAACCGCGACATTCAAACGAGGCTACAAAGAAAACTAATGGGACTGTAGCGACTGTGTTGACTTTAACATCTGGGGTGTGAACTAGGTTTCTATTCAAGCGTTGATCGACATGGTAATGGCTCTATAGTATTGGAGAAAAATTGAAAAAACTGACCCTCCGTTACATCGTGACGTGTCATGTCGTAACGTACAGCACGCATAAAGCAACTATTTCTGTCTTACAATCTCTCTCCACCAGGTGTAGCACTTCTCTCATCTTTTAAAAACAAGAAATGGACAGTGACGGGGGTAAGGGGATACCTAGTCATTTTTTGCGTCGTCACTGCAAGCGATCATGACTCTCAAAATACAACGTTTACTTCTGAAGATCACTTTAGCACCGCCCTAAAAACCCGATTCAAATTCGACACAAACCTTCAAATAGGTATGTAATGACACATTATATAAACTCTTTATAGTGTTTTATTTACATTTTAGAGGCGTTAAGTTGGACAGATGAAGTAAAAAAAAAAAGCAGTTTTTCCACACGGCATCTCTCCTTCTCACTATCACACAATAGTTTCGCTTCCCCACCCGCCATTTTTAAAAAGACCCGACGGAGCTCATTGCCTTCTTGAATTATGCAGAGATGGGCATCATGAAGGCCTTGTCATTAATTTTGTTGGAAAGGGGATTCGTTTTTAGTGTTTTAGTGTACATTGGTATTGATATTACAGTTGATCTAGGAATAATTACGTTTTTTGGGCGCATAAATAAGGTCAATTGTACGGACCAAGGCGATGTACAAAAGTGAGTGAGTTTACGTTAGTGATAACTAGGATGCTGCTGGTATTGTAGCTAGCTAGCTTATCTAGATGTACCAACTAGCTAGCAAGTCGTTCGTCTGTCCCTGGTCTCCAGGATGATGACGAATCCGGTGAACCACAAAATGAAACAAGGATAGAGAGTGAAAAGGATCTGACTCATACTGTCCCTGACCGTAAAGCAAAAAGCTAATTGAACAATAAAGTTTGGGGTTTCAACTCCGTCGTTATTCCCCAAGATCACCTCTGGACAATATCCTTGGCGCCACACCGTACGTGGACACGGACAGTTCTGTACGGGGATGCGGACAGTTCTGTACGTGGACGCGGGCAGTTCCAGAACGCGGACATGAGCAGTGCAACACAATCAACTAAACCCAGTCTTTACAGTGGGTTACTGAAGTAATATTCATGTTTTATTATGTAAAAACAAACATCCTAAGTTTTTTTTATAACAATATGTTGAGATCTGGGCCCATATCCACAAAGTGTCTCAGAGTAGAAAATCGGTCGTATAAATACTGAGAATAAAGACATTTTACACTTATGGGTATACATTAAAGCTATGCATGAAGTCTCTAGTCCCACCTAGTCGGCAGATATTTAGGACACCTCGTGAGCTGTCCTAAGTAGTTAAGAGTTAACAGCAGGTGTCTTGATAATACTATAGAATAATGCAGCGAGTCAGTGGTTCCTGCGCCACATGTAATTGCTTTGTACTAGTTAAAATAATGTTTTGATATTTCTATATAATCAATCCATAAATGATATAGACCTCCATGCAACAGTATGTCTTGCTTTTTTGACAATGATTTATGTATAATAATTATGTATAATAAGTGATACCATGTATGTCTGCAGAGCATTTAGTCTTCATTTTGGCAGATTAACTCATGCTTATTTCTGAAAACTCAGGTTTTCGCCCAGCGGCTAAGGAGTTGGACTTGTGGCCGAAAGGTGGCTCGTTTGAATCCCGGGCCGGGCGTTGGAAAAAACGGGGGGAATTTATCTGACTGTTGGAGGGCTGCTGGGTGTCACGACTTCCGCCGAAGTCAGTCCCTCTCCTTGTTCGGGCGGCGTTCGGCGGTCGACGTCACCCGTCTTCTAGCCACTCTACCTTAATTTTTCCATTTGTTTTGTCTTGTTTTCCCGCACACCTGGTTTACATCTCCTCATTAGTACTATGTGTATTTAGCCCTCTGTTCCCTCCATGTCTGTATTGTTGATTGTCATGGTTTCATTCGTTACGTGTGTAACGCTTCAGGTGACTTTTGCGCCGGGTATTGTTCACCCGTGGTTTGGGTATTTATACCTATTTTGGGCGTGGCTATAAATTGGGAAATTGAAGGCATCTAGGGCGTAATATGTGTTCGATGAAAACGAACATTGTATGCAACGTTGTAGGCAACATTATTGGCAAGGGACTTGATGCCTACTATGCCAAAGCTATTTAGAGTTGTTAAACGGGTGTGAAGAGTGTGTTGATATAACGGTTATATTGTCAAAATTCTGCATGTAACAACGATCACAATTGGTTAAAAAAATATGCATTCCATTATATTAGGCAATAATTAAGAGCAGGCAAAGTGGTCGTGTCGTGAAAATTCTATCAACTGTCTTACATTGCAACGAGTACAGTCAGGGTGCCGTGGAACCCCTGCAGTACCTCCACAGTCCCCGGATTGAGAACCCCTGCAGTACCTCCACAGACCCCGGATTGAGAACCCCTGCAGTACCTCCACAGACCCCGGATTGAGAACCCCTGCAGTACCTCCACAGACCCCGGATTGAGAACCCCTGCAGTACCTCCACAGACCCCGGATTGAGAACCCCTGCAGTACCTCCACAGACCCCGGATTGAGAACCCCTGCAGTACCTCCACAGACCCCGGATTGAGAACCCCTGCAGTACCTCCACAGACCCCGGATTGAGAACCCCTGCAGTACCTCCACAGACCCCGGATTGAGAACCCCTGCAGTACCTCCACAGACCCTGGATTGAGAACCCCTGCAGTACCTCCACAGACCCCGGATTGAGAACCCCTGCAGTACCTCCACAGACCCCGGATTGAGAACCCCTGCAGTACCTCCACAGACCCTGGATTGAGAACCTCTGCAGTACCTCCACAGACCCCGGACTGAGAACCCCTGCAGTACCTCCACAGACCCCGGATTGAGAACCCCTGCAGTACCTCCACAGACCCCGGATTGAGAACCTCTGCAGTACCTCCACAGACCCCGGATTGAGAACCCCTGATTTAGCAGATGCTCTTATCCAGAGAGATTTACAGGAAGTGCATTCATCTTAAAATAGCTATTTATTTTGGAAATAAACATAATAAATTCTTCATAAAATTGTCATCTCACCTCTTAGCTTTGGTGTCATGTCCCCCAGAGAGATGCAATTTAGAGGCAGGACCCCCCTCCTCTCTCTCCACAGAGAGACTCATTTTAGAGCACTGTTCCCTAAACAGAGATCCAGCATGTTGGTTGTGGTTAACACAGTCACAACTAATTATTGAATGTCAATTCTTCTCATTTCTTCATTATCTCTTAGAAATAAAACATTTACTAACAGACATAGAAACAGTCAGGTGATTTAATGCAATCACATGAACATGTAGTTGTGACATTTCTTCTCCATGGTAACTGTCAATAATAATAATAATAATAAGTCACTGTTTGTTAAGGTAGTTCTAGACAGTACAGCAACAACAATAATAATAATACTGTAATGAAACAGCAGGGAGCGGGTCTCGAACCCTCGACCTTCTAGCCCGAGGTCCGGCGCGCTATCGACTGTGCGGCAGAGTAAATATCCGCGCTTATAAACCCAGGGTCGTTACACTAATAATAAGTCACTGTTTGTTAAGGTAGTTATAGACAGTACAGCAACACCAGGCCATGTCTCACAATTATTTGTATTCACTAACAGTCTTTGAGAAATATATTTTTAACAACTTTCTCTTTTAATTCACTACATCCATGAAGAAAATAATGTACTTTTTACTATATACATTTTACCTGACACCCAAAAGCACTCTTTACATTTTGAATGCTTCGCAGGACAGGAAAATGGTCCAATTCACACACTTATCAAGAGAACATCCCTGGTCATCACTACTGCCTCTGATCTGGCAGACTCACGAAACACAAATGCTTTTGATTTTAAATTATGTCTGAGTGTTGGAGTGTGACCCTGGCTATCCGTAAATTAAAATAACACGACAATTGTGCCGTCTGATTTGCTTAGTATAAGGAATTTTAAATTATCACTACTTTACTTTAAGTATAGTTTAGCAAATACATTTACTTTTATATACTTAAGTATATTTAAAACCAAATACTTCTAGACTTTTACTGAAGTAGTATTTTACTGGGTGACTTTCACTTTGACTTGAGTCGTGTTCTATGAAGGAATCTTTCCTTTTACTCCAGTTGGAGAACTGTTCTGTTTCCACCACTGTTCTAACGTTCCATATGAGATTCAACAGACATTCTGGAACTGCGTCGGCTACAAAGTTACTTTACATTTCATATCAGGAAATAAAGTAACGGTCACTGGGTGAAGTAGTTTTGCATTGCCCGGCTCCCCGGGTGAGCAGACTATGCAGATTTTAGACCATTCCATTGGTCCATAAATAAATATCCCTCACCTGTAGCACCGGGACATGCAAAACGAACTTCCCACTGTCGCAGGGCACTGAGACACAGAGTTCTACACCCAGACGCGTTTCTTCAAGACATCTCTCTTACATTATTTTTGATAAACATATAATTTACTCGAAACCAAGTTTAGCTGTGTTTTTTGCCTCCAAAATGTGAGTTACTGTAGGACTTTAATAACTGTAAGTGCTGGTAAGAACAAAAGGATTGAGGAACCCTGAGATAAACATAAAACCATATAATTGAAAAGCTCCTCCACCATCTTTACCAGACGTTTTACTGATAACATGTCGGCCTACTGATTAGTTTACACTTTGAAAACTGCTGTCTGTCAGCAACTCAGCTCAAGTAGCAGTTCTACTAACTAGTAATATCTCATTACATGTATTAATTCTCTTACTCTGTCCTTTAGAATAAATTATTGTTCACATATACTTACCTCTTCTTTCTTATTCTCTCCATATTGCGTTTTCTGCTCTGTCGTCTCAAAATGGATCCTGAACAAAATAACAACTTTACTTTCTGTTTCAGCTCAGCCGTCTCCCCACCCTGATAAATAAAGTGTTTTATTGGTATCTTCCACTAGATGGCAGTAAACACCTGCTGTAACTAGACTTTACAACTATGTGTTCGGTTTCATACAGGCAGTGTCCCAGAGTTGGAGTGCTGATCTAGGATCAGGTCCCCCCTCTCCATGTAATCTGATTCATTATGATCTAGGATCAGGTCCCTCCTCTCCATGTAATCTGATTCATTATGATCTAGGATCAGGTCCCCCCTCTCCATGTAATCTGATTCATTATGATCTAGGATCAGGTCCCTCCTCTCCATGTAATCTGATTCATTATGATCTAGGATCAGGTCCCTCCTCTCCATGTAATCTGATTCATTATGATCTAGGATCAGGTCCCTCCTCTCCATGTAATCTGATTCATTATGATCTAAAAGGCTAAACTGATCCTAGATCAGCTCTCCTACTCTTTATGAATACTGTCACAGGTGACTCCTCAAGATGAGGCTCATGATTTATAAGTTATATTCTTTAAGAATCAATTAGTATCATTCATTGAACTGCTTTGCCATGAACAGATCTGTGAGGTCTTAACTTAAAGGTTCTATATAGACCTTATGGTCATTTTAATGGGGTTGAACATCCATCCCATCAGATTGTGTAAAGGATTTTATGAGTTCAGAAAAATAGTGACTTGGAAGCATCTCTCTGGTGTTAAATGTGTAGGCAGGTATGGACAGTGGAAACATGAATCATGTTGTCTCTGGTGTTAAAGGTGTAGGCAGGTTTGGACAATGGAAACATGCTGATGATCCTACTTGAGGACGGTCATAGACTGTTAGTCAACATACCTAGTTATCTACCTCTGATGTGAGCAGATCTCACTCCCAGACTGTAACTGATAGTCAACATACCTAGTTATCTACCTCTGATGTGAGCAGATCTCACTCCCAGACTGTAACTGATAGTCAACATACCTAGTTATCTACCTCTGATGTGAGCAGATCTCACTCCCAGCTCTGAGGTGAATTAACTTCTGTTCTATCTGCACAGGACTACTGGAGTAATGTATATTTATGATGTTATTTTTTCTCTCCTTTTTGCTGTTTTTACCTGCAGTAAAAAGGCAGTGAGCTCTTTGTTGTTTCTTGGTCTGACAGTTATCTTTGTTATGTTCCACTATTCTCACTCAATCATTTAAATCTATATGGAGGTCTGACAGTTATCTTTGTTATGCTTCACTATTCTCACTCAATCATTTAAATCTATATGGTGTCCAGCACTGGTTTCTTCTCAGTTTTACTTGAGTTTTTACTATTGTTGTTTATCTCGTAGTACTTCCTGTTCTGTATTCCACCTTGTCGTTGTCTATAGTTTCACTCAAAGCCGGGGGGTTAAGAAATCATGTAAAGAGTAAAGCCTTATTTTTATTTGCCAAACAGCTTAAAACAGATTTACGTCAATTTCTTCAGATGTCAGTGGGGAAATGATTTGTGTCTCTCTCCTGGTTCTGAACTCTCTGCTGGAGTCACCACTCTAATGAATCATTTCAATGGAAGTATTTTACACTCAGACTGGGACCCTATTGGTCACTTTCTTTGTCTTGTCATCAACTGTAACATCATCATCATTATTACCAACATTTATGACTTGAACCATTGGAAAAGCGTATTCTCCATTGGCTAACCAAGTTCCCTAATGCTTTACTTGTAGATGCACAATCGAGAGCATCCTGTCGGGCTGTATCACCGCCTGGTACGGCAACTGCTCCGCCCACAACCGTAAGGCTCTCCAGAGGGTAGTGAGGTCTGCACAACGCATCACCGGGGGCAAACTACCTGCCCTCCAGGACACCTACACCACCCGATGTCACAGGAAGGCCATAAAGATCATCAAGGACAAGAACCACCCGAGCCACTGCCTGTTCACCCCGCTATCATCCAGAAGGCGAGGTCAGTACAGGTGCATCAAAGCAGGGACCGAGAGACTGAAAAACAGCTTCTATCTCAAAGCCATCAGACTGTTAAACAGCCACCACTAACATTTAGTGGCTGTAGCCAACATACTGACTCAACTCCAGCCACTTTAATAATGGGAATTGATGGAAATGTATGTAAAAATGTATCACTAGCCACTTTAAACTATGCCACTTAATATGTTTATATACCCTACATTACTCATCTCATATGTATATGTATATACTGTACTCTACTGCATCTTGCCATCTTTATGTAATACATGTATCACTAGCCACTTTAAACTATGCCACTTTTATGTTTACATACCCTACATTACTCATCTCATATGTATATACTGTACTCTATACCATCTACTGCATCTTGCCTATGCCGTTCTGTACCATCACTCATTCATATATCTTTATGTACATATTCTTTATCCCTTTACACTTGTGTGTATAAGGTAGTAGTTGTGGAATTGTTAGGTTAGATTACTTGTTGGTTATTACTGCATTGTCGGAACTAGAAGCACAAGCATTTCGCTACACTCGCATTAACATCTGCTAACCATGTGTATGTGACAAATAACATTTGATTTGATTTGATTATAGTATGTGGGGATTTCAATATTTCTCAGAATCATTTAATTGATAGATGGCCTCCGGGACAGTCCACTTCTATGAATATAAGTTTGAGGCAGTTTATGGAAAGGTTTGATATTATAGATATTTGGAGAGTAAAGTTTCCTAATGACATGTCTTCCACTTGAAGTAATAAGTCCCGCTCCAGACAATCACCACAGATCTTTGGTTGGTGTCAAAATGTTTTGATAAACAGGCTATTTCTGTTAACATCCTGGACACTACCCTTACTGACCATAGAGCTGTTTATATTGACATTACACTGTTTATCTCTGATAATGGCCCTTACTGATCATAGAGCTGTTTATATTGACATTACTGTTTATCTCTGATAATGGCCCTTACTGACCATAGAGCTGTTTATATTGACATTACTGTTTATCTCTGATAATGGCCCTTACTGACCATAGAGCTGTTTATCTCTGATAATGGCCCTTACTGATCATAGAGCTGTTTATATTGACATTACTGTTTATCTCTGATAATGGCCCTTACTGACCATAGAGCTGTTTATCTCTGATAATGGCCCTTACTGACCATAGAGCTGTTTATATTGACATTACTGTTTATCTCTGATAATGGCCCTTACTGATCACAGAGCTGTTTATATTGACATTACACTGTTTATCTCTGATAATGGCCCTTACTGATCATAGAGCTGTTTATATTGACATTACTGTTTATCTCTGATAATGGCCCTTACTGACCATAGAGCTGTTTATATTGACATTACTGTTTATCTCTGATAATGGCCCTTACTGACCATAGAGCTGTTTATCTCTGATAATGGCCCTTACTGATCATAGAGCTGTTTATATTGACATTACTGTTTATCTCTGATAATGGCCCTTACTGACCATAGAGCTGTTTATCTCTGATAATGGCCCTTACTGACCATAGAGCTGTTTATATTGACATTACTGTTTATCTCTGATAATGGCCCTTACTGATCACAGAGCTGTTTATATTGACATTACACTGTTTATCTCTGATAATGGCCCTTACTGATCATAGAGCTGTTTATATTGACATTACTGTTTATCTCTGATAATGGCCCTTACTGACCATAGAGCTGTTTATCTCTGATAATGGCCCTTACTGACCATAGAGCTGTTTATATTGACATTACTGTTTATCTCTGATAATGGCCCTTACTGATCACAGAGCTGTTTATATTGACATTACACTGTTTATCTCTGATAATGGCCCTTACTGATCATAGAGCTGTTTATATTGACATTACTGTTTATCTCTGATAATGGCCCTTACTGACCATAGAGCTGTTTATCTCTGATAATGGCCCTTACTGACCATAGAGCTGTTTATATTGACATTACTGTTTATCTCTGATAATGGCCCTTACTGATCATAGAGCTGTTTATATTGACATTACACTGTTTATCTCTGATAATGGCTCTTACTGATCATAGAGCTGTTTATATTGACATTACTGTTTATCTCTGATAATGGCCCTTACTGACCATAGAGCTATTTATATTGGCATCACACTGTTTATCTCTGATAATGGCCCTTACTGATCATAGAGCTGTTTATATTGGCATCACACTGTTTATCTCTGATAATGGCCCTTACTGATCATAGAGCTGTTTATATTGACATTACACTGTTTATCTCTGATAATGGCCCTTACTGATCATAGAGTTGTTTATATTGGCATCACACTGTTTATCTCTGATAATGGCCCTTACTGATCATAGAGCTGTTTATATTGACATTACACTGTTTATCTCTGATAATGGCCCTTACTGACCATAGAGCTGTTTATCTCTGATAATGGCCCTTACTGACCATAGAGCTGTTTATATTGACATTACACTGTTTATCTCTGATAATGGCCCTTACTGATCATAGAGCTGTTTATATTGACATTACACTGTTTATCTCTGATAATGGCTCTTACTGATCATAGAGCTGTTTATATTGACATTACACTGTTTATCTCTGATAATGGCTCTTACTGACCATAGAGCTGTTTATATTGACATTACACTGTTTATCTCTGATAATGGCTCTTACTGATCATAGAGCTGTTTATATTGACATTACACTGTTTATCTCTGATAATGGCTCTTACTGATCATAGAGCTGTTTATATTGACATTACACTGTTTATCTCTGATAATGGCCCTTACTGATCATAGAGCTGTTTATATTGACATTACACTGTTTATCTCTGATAATGGCCCTTACTGATCATAGAGCTGTTTATATTGACATTACACTGTTTATCTCTGATAATGGCCCTTACTGATCATAGAGTTGTTTATCTCTGATAATGGCCCTTACTGATCATAGAGCTATTTATATTGGCATCACACTGTTTATCTCTGATAATGGCCCTTACTGACCATAGAGCTGTTTATCTCTGATAATGGCCCTTACTGATCATAGAGCTGTTTATATTGACATTACTGTTTATCTCTGATAATGGCCCTTACTGACCATAGAGCTGTTTATCTCTGATAATGGCCCTTACTGACCATAGAGCTGTTTATATTGACATTACTGTTTATCTCTGATAATGGCCCTTACTGATCACAGAGCTGTTTATATTGACATTACACTGTTTATCTCTGATAATGGCCCTTACTGATCATAGAGCTGTTTATATTGACATTACTGTTTATCTCTGATAATGGCCCTTACTGACCATAGAGCTGTTTATCTCTGATAATGGCCCTTACTGACCATAGAGCTGTTTATATTGACATTACTGTTTATCTCTAATAATGGCCCTTACTGATCATAGAGCTGTTTATATTGACATTACACTGTTTATCTCTGATAATGGCTCTTACTGATCATAGAGCTGTTTATATTGACATTACTGTTTATCTCTGATAATGGCCCTTACTGACCATAAAGCTATTTATATTGGCATCACACTGTTTATCTCTGATAATGGCCCTTACTGATCATAGAGCTGTTTATATTGGCATCACACTGTTTATCTCTGATAATGGCCCTTACTGATCATAGAGCTGTTTATATTGACATTACACTGTTTATCTCTGATAATGGCCCTTACTGATCATAGAGTTGTTTATATTGGCATCACACTGTTTATCTCTGATAATGGCCCTTACTGATCATAGAGCTGTTTATATTGACATTACACTGTTTATCTCTGATAATGGCCCTTACTGACCATAGAGCTGTTTATCTCTGATAATGGCCCTTACTGACCATAGAGCTGTTTATATTGACATTACACTGTTTATCTCTGATAATGGCCCTTACTGATCATAGATCTGTTTATATTGACATTACACTGTTTATCTCTGATAATGGCTCTTACTGATCATAGAGCTGTTTATATTGACATTACACTGTTTATCTCTGATAATGGCTCTTACTGATCATAGAGCTGTTTATATTGACATTACACTGTTTATCTCTGATAATGGCCCTTACTGATCATAGAGCTGTTTATATTGACATTACACTGTTTATCTCTGATAATGGCCCTTACTGATCATAGAGCTGTTTATATTGACATTACACTGTTTATCTCTGATAATGGCCCTTACTGATCATAGAGCTGTTTATATTGACATTACACTGTTTATCTCTGATAATGGCCCTTACTGATCATAGAGCTGTTTATATTGACATTACACTGTTTATCTCTGATAATGGCTCTTACTGATCATAGAGCTGTTTATATTGACATTACTGTTTATCTCTGATAATGGCCCTTACTGACCATAGAGCTGTTTATCTCTGATAATGGCCCTTACTGACCATAGAGCTGTTTATATTGACATTACTGTTTATCTCTGATAATGGCCCTTACTGATCATAGAGCTGTTTATATTGGCATTACACTGTTTATCTCTGATAATGGCTCTTACTGATCATAGAGCTGTTTATATTGACATTACACTGTTTATCTCTGATAATGGCCCTTACTGATCATAGAGCTGTTTATATTGACATTACACTGTTTATCTCTGATAATGGCCCTTACTGATCATAGAGCTGTTTATATTGACATTACACTGTTTATCTCTGATAATGGCCCTTACTGATCATAGAGCTGTTTATATTGACATTACACTGTTTATCTCTGATAATGGCCCTTACTGATCATAGAGCTGTTTATATTGACATTACACTGTTTATCTCTGATAATGGCCCTTACTGACCATAGAGCTGTTTATATTGACATTACACTGTTTATCTCTGATAATGGCCCTTACTGATCATAGAGCTGTTTATATTGACATTACACTGTTTATCTCTGATAATGGCTCTTACTGATCATAGAGCTGTTTATATTGACATTACTGTTTATCTCTGATAATGGCCCTTACTGACCATAGAGCTGTTTATCTCTGATAATGGCCCTTACTGACCATAGAGCTGTTTATATTGACATTACTGTTTATCTCTGATAATGGCCCTTACTGATCACAGAGCTGTTTATATTGACATTACACTGTTTATCTCTGATAATGGCCCTTACTGATCATAGAGCTGTTTATATTGACATTACTGTTTATCTCTGATAATGGCCCTTACTGACCATAGAGCTGTTTATCTCTGATAATGGCCCTTACTGACCATAGAGCTGTTTATATTGACATTACTGTTTATCTCTGATAATGGCCCTTACTGATCATAGAGCTGTTTATATTGACATTACACTGTTTATCTCTGATAATGGCTCTTACTGATCATAGAGCTGTTTATATTGACATTACTGTTTATCTCTGATAATGGCCCTTACTGACCATAGAGCTATTTATATTGGCATCACACTGTTTATCTCTGATAATGGCCCTTACTGATCATAGAGCTGTTTATATTGGCATCACACTGTTTATCTCTGATAATGGCCCTTACTGATCATAGAGCTGTTTATATTGACATTACACTGTTTATCTCTGATAATGGCCCTTACTGATCATAGAGTTGTTTATATTGGCATCACACTGTTTATCTCTGATAATGGCCCTTACTGATCATAGAGTTGTTTATATTGACATTACACTGTTTATCTCTGATAATGGCCCTTACTGACCATAGAGCTGTTTATCTCTGATAATGGCCCTTACTGACCATAGAGCTGTTTATATTGACATTACACTGTTTATCTCTGATAATGGCCCTTACTGATCATAGAGCTGTTTATATTGACATTACACTGTTTATCTCTGATAATGGCTCTTACTGATCATAGAGCTGTTTATATTGACATTACACTGTTTATCTCTGATAATGGCTCTTACTGACCATAGAGCTGTTTATATTGACATTACACTGTTTATCTCTGATAATGGCTCTTACTGATCATAGAGCTGTTTATATTGACATTACACTGTTTATCTCTGATAATGGCTCTTACTGATCATAGAGCTGTTTATATTGACATTACACTGTTTATCTCTGATAATGGCCCTTACTGATCATAGAGCTGTTTATATTGACATTACACTGTTTATCTCTGATAATGGCCCTTACTGATCATAGAGCTGTTTATATTGACATTACACTGTTTATCTCTGATAATGGCCCTTACTGATCATAGAGCTGTTTATATTGACATTACACTGTTTATCTCTGATAATGGCCCTTACTGATCATAGAGCTGTTTATATTGACATTACACTGTTTATCTCTGATAATGGCTCTTACTGATCATAGAGCTGTTTATATTGACATTACTGTTTATCTCTGATAATGGCCCTTACTGACCATAGAGCTGTTTATCTCTGATAATGGCCCTTACTGACCATAGAGCTGTTTATATTGACATTACTGTTTATCTCTGATAATGGCCCTTACTGATCATAGAGCTGTTTATATTGACATCACACTGTTTATCTCTGATAATGGCTCTTACTGATCATAGAGCTGTTTATATTGACATTACTGTTTATCTCTGATAATGGCCCTTACTGACCATAGAGCTATTTATATTGGCATCACACTGTTTATCTCTGATAATGGCCCTTACTGATCATAGAGCTGTTTATATTGGCATCACACTGTTTATCTCTGATAATGGCCCTTACTGATCATAGAGCTGTTTATATTGACATTACACTGTTTATCTCTGATAATGGCCCTTACTGATCATAGAGTTGTTTATATTGGCATCACACTGTTTATCTCTGATAATGGCCCTTACTGATCATAGAGCTGTTTATATTGACATTACACTGTTTATCTCTGATAATGGCCCTTACTGACCATAGAGCTGTTTATCTCTGATAATGGCCCTTACTGACCATAGAGCTGTTTATATTGACATTACACTGTTTATCTCTGATAATGGCCCTTACTGATCATAGAGCTGTTTATATTGACATTACACTGTTTATCTCTGATAATGGCTCTTACTGATCATAGAGCTGTTTATATTGACATTACACTGTTTATCTCTGATAATGGCTCTTACTGATCATAGAGCTGTTTATATTGACATTACACTGTTTATCTCTGATAATGGCCCTTACTGATCATAGAGCTGTTTATATTGACATTACACTGTTTATCTCTGATAATGGCCCTTACTGGTCATAGAGCTGTTTATATTGACATTACACTGTTTATCTCTGATAATGGCCCTTACTGATCATAGAGCTGTTTATATTGACATTACACTGTTTATCTCTGATAATGGCCCTTACTGATCATAGAGCTGTTTATATTGACATTACACTGTTTATCTCTGATAATGGCCCTTACTGACCATAGAGCTGTTTATATTGACATTACACTGTTTATCTCTGATAATGGCCCTTACTGACCATAGAGCTGTTTATCTCTGATAATGGCCCTTACTGATCATAGAGCTGTTTATATTGACATTACACTGTTTATCTCTGATAATGGCCCTTACTGACCATAGAGCTGTTTATATTGACATTACACTGTTTATCTCTGATAATGGCTCTTACTGATCATAGAGCTGTTTATATTGACATTACACTGTTTATCTCTGATAATGGCCCTTACTGACCATAGAGCTGTTTATATTGACATTACACTGTTTATCTCTGATAATGGCCCTTACTGATCATAGAGCTGTTTATATTGACATTACACTGTTTATCTCTGATAATGGCCCTTACTGATCATAGAGCTGTTTATATTGACATTACACTGTTTATCTCTGATAATGGCTCTTACTGATCATAGAGCTGTTTATATTGACATTACTGTTTATCTCTGATAATGGCCCTTACTGACCATAGAGCTGTTTATCTCTGATAATGGCCCTTACTGACCATAGAGCTGTTTATATTGACATTACTGTTTATCTCTGATAATGGCCCTTACTGATCATAGAGCTGTTTATATTGACATTACACTGTTTATCTCTGATAATGGCTCTTACTGATCATAGAGCTGTTTATATTGACATTACACTGTTTATCTCTGATAATGGCCCTTACTGATCATAGAGCTGTTTATATTGACATTACACTGTTTATCTCTGATAATGGCCCTTACTGATCATAGAGCTGTTTATATTGACATTACACTGTTTATCTCTGATAATGGCCCTTACTGATCATAGAGCTGTTTATATTGACATTACACTGTTTATCTCTGATAATGGCCCTTACTGATCATAGAGCTGTTTATATTGACATTACACTGTTTATCTCTGATAATGGCCCTTACTGACCATAGAGCTGTTTATATTGACATTACACTGTTTATCTCTGATAATGGCCCTTACTGATCATAGAGCTGTTTATATTGACATTACTGTTTATCTCTGATAATGGCCCTTACTGACCATAGAGCTGTTTATATTGACATTACTGTTTATCTCTGATAATGGCCCTTACTGACCATAGAGCTGTTTATCTCTGATAATGGCCCTTACTGATCATAGAGCTGTTTATATTGACATTACTGTTTATCTCTGATAATGGCCCTTACTGACCATAGAGCTGTTTATCTCTGATAATGGCCCTTACTGACCATAGAGCTGTTTATATTGACATTACTGTTTATCTCTGATAATGGCCCTTACTGATCATAGAGCTGTTTATATTGACATTACTGTTTATCTCTGATAATGGCCCTTACTGACCATAGAGCTGTTTATCTCTGATAATGGCCCTTACTGACCATAGAGCTGTTTATATTGACATTACTGTTTATCTCTGATAATGGCCCTTACTGATCATAGAGCTGTTTATATTGACATTACACTGTTTATCTCTGATAATGGCTCTTACTGATCATAGAGCTGTTTATATTGACATTACTGTTTATCTCTGATAATGGCCCTTACTGACCATAGAGCTATTTATATTGGCATCACACTGTTTATCTCTGATAATGGCCCTTACTGATCATAGAGCTGTTTATATTGGCATCACACTGTTTATCTCTGATAATGGCCCTTACTGATCATAGAGCTGTTTATATTGACATTACACTGTTTATCTCTGATAATGGCCCTTACTGATCATAGAGTTGTTTATATTGGCATCACACTGTTTATCTCTGATAATGGCCCTTACTGATCATAGAGTTGTTTATATTGGCATCACACTGTTTATCTCTGATAATGGCCCTTACTGACCATAGAGCTGTTTATCTCTGATAATGGCCCTTACTGACCATAGAGCTGTTTATATTGACATTACACTGTTTATCTCTGATAATGGCCCTTACTGATCATAGAGCTGTTTATATTGACATTACACTGTTTATCTCTGATAATGGCTCTTACTGATCATAGAGCTGTTTATATTGACATTACACTGTTTATCTCTGATAATGGCTCTTACTGACCATAGAGCTGTTTATATTGACATTACACTGTTTATCTCTGATAATGGCTCTTACTGATCATAGAGCTGTTTATATTGACATTACACTGTTTATCTCTGATAATGGCTCTTACTGATCATAGAGCTGTTTATATTGACATTACACTGTTTATCTCTGATAATGGCCCTTACTGATCATAGAGCTGTTTATATTGACATTACACTGTTTATCTCTGATAATGGCCCTTACTGATCATAGAGCTGTTTATATTGACATTACACTGTTTATCTCTGATAATGGCCCTTACTGATCATAGAGCTGTTTATATTGACATTACACTGTTTATCTCTGATAATGGCCCTTACTGATCATAGAGCTGTTTATATTGACATTACACTGTTTATCTCTGATAATGGCTCTTACTGATCATAGAGCTGTTTATATTGACATTACTGTTTATCTCTGATAATGGCCCTTACTGACCATAGAGCTGTTTATCTCTGATAATGGCCCTTACTGACCATAGAGCTGTTTATATTGACATTACTGTTTATCTCTGATAATGGCCCTTACTGATCATAGAGCTGTTTATATTGACATTACACTGTTTATCTCTGATAATGGCTCTTACTGATCATAGAGCTGTTTATATTGACATTACTGTTTATCTCTGATAATGGCCCTTACTGACCATAGAGCTATTTATATTGGCATCACACTGTTTATCTCTGATAATGGCCCTTACTGATCATAGAGCTGTTTATATTGGCATCACACTGTTTATCTCTGATAATGGCCCTTACTGATCATAGAGCTGTTTATATTGACATTACACTGTTTATCTCTGATAATGGCCCTTACTGATCATAGAGTTGTTTATATTGGCATCACACTGTTTATCTCTGATAATGGCCCTTACTGATCATAGAGCTGTTTATATTGACATTACACTGTTTATCTCTGATAATGGCCCTTACTGACCATAGAGCTGTTTATCTCTGATAATGGCCCTTACTGACCATAGAGCTGTTTATATTGACATTACACTGTTTATCTCTGATAATGGCCCTTACTGATCATAGAGCTGTTTATATTGACATTACACTGTTTATCTCTGATAATGGCTCTTACTGATCATAGAGCTGTTTATATTGACATTACACTGTTTATCTCTGATAATGGCTCTTACTGACCATAGAGCTGTTTATATTGACATTACACTGTTTATCTCTGATAATGGCTCTTACTGATCATAGAGCTGTTTATATTGACATTACACTGTTTATCTCTGATAATGGCTCTTACTGATCATAGAGCTGTTTATATTGACATTACACTGTTTATCTCTGATAATGGCCCTTACTGATCATAGAGCTGTTTATATTGACATTACACTGTTTATCTCTGATAATGGCCCTTACTGGTCATAGAGCTGTTTATATTGACATTACACTGTTTATCTCTGATAATGGCCCTTACTGATCATAGAGCTGTTTATATTGACATTACACTGTTTATCTCTGATAATGGCCCTTACTGATCATAGAGCTGTTTATATTGACATTACACTGTTTATCTCTGATAATGGCCCTTACTGACCATAGAGCTGTTTATATTGACATTACACTGTTTATCTCTGATAATGGCCCTTACTGACCATAGAGCTGTTTATCTCTGATAATGGCCCTTACTGATCATAGAGCTGTTTATATTGACATTACACTGTTTATCTCTGATAATGGCCCTTACTGACCATAGAGCTGTTTATATTGACATTACACTGTTTATCTCTGATAATGGCTCTTACTGATCATAGAGCTGTTTATATTGACATTACACTGTTTATCTCTGATAATGGCCCTTACTGACCATAGAGCTGTTTATATTGACATTACACTGTTTATCTCTGATAATGGCCCTTACTGACCATAGAGCTGTTTATATTGACATTACACTGTTTATCTCTGATAATGGCCCTGGCAGAGCATCCTATTGGAAGCTTAATAGCTCTATATTAAAACATGAGTTGGTTCAGATGGAGATAAACAATGTAATTACACACTACTGGAACAACGCCATCAATAACAATTCATACAGTAATAACTGGGAGCTTTTTAAGGTTGGAAAATATGCCAGAAAACATGGGAGTTTTGTTGCCAAGACCAGGAGAGCTGAAGAAGAAAGTGTAATTACAAAGATCACCTGTCTTGTTCAAAAGCCTGTTGAAAGTCTTTCAGAGGAGGATAAATCTGTTCTGTTTGATCTACAACACCAGGTGGATGATATGTATAGACTGAAAGCATTCTGTTTGATCTACAACACCAGGTGGATGATATGTATAGACTGAAAGCATTCTGTTTGATCTACAACACCAGGTGGATGATATGTATAGACTGAAAGCATTCTGTTTGATCTACAACACCAGGTGGATGATATGTATAGACTGAAAGCATTCTGTTTGATCTACAACACCAGTTGGATGATATGTATAGACTGAAAGCATTCTGTTTGATCTACAACACCAGGTGGATGATATGTATAGACTGAAAGCATTCTGTTTGATCTACAACACCAGGTGGATGATATGTATAGACTGAAAGCATTCTGTTTGATCTACAACACCAGGTGGATGATATGTATAGACTGAAAGCATTCTGTTTGATCTACAACACCAGGTGGATGATATGTATAGACTGAAAGCATTCTGTTTGATCTACAACACCAGGTGGATGATATGTATAGACTGAAAGCATTCTGTTTGATCTACAACACCAGTAGGATGATATGTATAGACTGAAAGCAGACAGAACCTTTGTCAGATGTAGGTAGAAATGGCTGGAGGAGGGTGGACAAAATAGATCCTATTTTTATTTTTTTTAGGTTAGAAAAATACCACTCTAAAAATAATACAATTCAGCAATTAAATATGACTGGTCTCATCACTGATGATACCACATTAATCTCCATCTTTAGTTACAACTTCTACAGTATCGTGAGGTGTCCTCATCTTCTACAGTATTGTGAGGTGTCCTCATCTTCTACAGTATTGTGAGGTGTCCTCATCTTCTACAGTATCGTGAGGTGTCCTCATCTTCTACAGTATTGTGAGGTGTCCTCATCTTCTACAGTATCGTGAGGTGTCCTCATCTTCTACAGTATTGTGAGGTGTCCTCAACTTCTACAGTATTGTGAGGTGTCCTCATCTTCTACAGTATTGTGAGGTGTCCTCATCTTCTACAGTATCGTGAGGTGTCCTCATCTTCTACAGTATTGTGAGGTGTCCTCAACTTCTACAGTATTGTGAGGTGTCCTCAACTCTTTGTTTTGATAGTCTGGGGGATGTGAAATCAGTTGGTGAGGCTGACAGGGAACAGTGTGATGACCCTATTATAGTTGAACACATCATTTATTCTATTGAACACCTTAAAAATAATGAGTGTCCTGGGACTGATGGTGTATCTGCTGAGTTTTACACAACTGTTTCTCAACAGTTGGTCCCTTTTCTGTTGGAGGTCTTTTCTGAAAGCATTGTAAATAATGCTCTCCCTCCCAGTTTGACTCAAGGTCTGACTACTTTAATACCCCAAGAAAGACCCGTAAACGTATTAAACTGGGATAGATGATCACTTTGTAAATGTATTAAACTGTGATAGAGGATCATTTTGTAAATGTATTAAACTGTGATAGAGGATCACTATGTAAATGTATTAACCTGGGATAGAGGATCACTATGTAAATGTATTAACCACTATTATTGAACACTGAACTTATTACACAATTTGTTAATTAAGCACATTTTTACTCCTGAGCATATTCATGCTTTTCCATAACAAAGGAATTGAATACATATTTACTCAAGACATTTCATCTTTTCATTTTTTATCAATTTTAAAAATGTTCCACAAACAAAATTCCACTTTGACATTATGGGGTATTGTATGTAGGCCAGTGACACAAAATCTCAATTTAATCCATTTTAAATTCAGTCTGTAACAAACGACAAAATGTGGAAAAAGTCAAGGGGTGTGAATACTTTCTGAAGGCCCTGTACAATACGACAATAGAAATAAAATGAACTACGATGGGGACACTCAAAATGGCCGCCCACTATGGCATCATTCTAATTCCACGGATGCGACACAATACATGTCGGAGGAGATTTCTAGACTAACACTGTTCAAAGCAATAATCATTCTACTAGTTTCCAAACTGTCTGTGTGTCGTAGTATTCGAATGATCCTCTGATCATTTATTTTGTACCTATATTGGCATTCCTTTGTTTTATTGCTCTCTTCTCTGATGTAAAGCAGTTTTGAAGTTTAAAATAATGAAAAAAGGATGGGATGTGTATTCGATCTCTCTAGAAGAAATGTTCTTATGTTTGCTTCTGGTGTGCTGGGGAATATTGCAATAATATCTCTGCAAATTGTTTAACTCTTGACCTCGCCTCTTGCCAGCTAAGGGAAAGAATGGTGAGTTATGTTGGTTTTAAAAATATATATATTTTTAATGCTTTTTGGAGATAACTCCATTATGATACAAAACAATCTATTGGAGTTGTTAGATTGGGTCAAGGACCACACACTTTCAAAGCACCACAATCTACTGACGTCATAAGAGATATTTTGCATGATAAAAATAGAACACTTTTTTTTTAAATCCAGATGTCACGTCTTTCAAGGGGGACATCTTTTTCATTACACGTTTAAGTATTTTTCTAAACGTGGAGACATCCAATTGCTCTATGTTCAGTTCTATGTTCAGCTCTATGTTCAGTTCTATGTCCAGCTCTATGTCCATCTCTATGTCCAGCTCTATGTCCAGTTCTATATTCAGCTCTATGTCCAGTTCTATGTTCAGTTCTATGTCCAGCTCTATGTCCAGCTCTATGTCCAGTTCTATGTCCAGCTCTATGTCCAGCTCTATGTCCAGCTCTATGTTCAGTTCTATGTCCAGCTCTATGTTCAGCTCTATGTTCAGCTCTATGTTCAGCTCTATGTCCAGTTCTATGTCCAGTTCTATGTTCAGCTCTATGTTCAGTTCTATGTTATAAGTCAAGCTCTACTCTATGTCCAGTTCTATGTTCAGCTCTATGTTCAGCTCTATGTCCAGCTCTATGTTCAGTTCTATGTCCAGCTCTATGTTCAGCTCTATGTTCAGCTCTATGTTCAGTTCTATGTCCAGTTCTATGTCCAGTTCTATGTCCAGCTCTATGTCCAGCTCTAAGTTCAGTTCTATGTCCAGCTCTATGTCCAGTTCTATGTTCAGCTCTATGTTCAGCTCTATGTTCAGCTCTATGTTCAGCTCTATGTTCAGTTCTATGTCCAGTTCTATGTCCAGCTCTATGTCCAGCTCTATGTCCAACTCTATGTCCAACTCTATGTCCAACTCTATGTCCAACTCTATGTCCAGCTCTATGTCCAGTTCTATGTTATAAGTCAAGCTCTACTGTATGTCCAGTTCTATGTCCAGCTCTATGTCCAGCTCTATGTTCAGCTCTATGTTCAGCTCTATGTCCAGCTCTATGTTCAGCTCTATGTTCAGCTCTATGTTCAGTTCTATGTTATAAGTCAAGCTCTACTGAATGTCCAGCTCTATGTTCAGCTCTATGTTCAGTTCTATGTCCAGCTCTATGTTCAGCTCTATGTTCAGCTCTATGTCCAGCTCTATGTTCAGCTCTATGTTCAGCTCTATGTCCAGCTCTATGTCCAGCTCTATGTCCAGTTCTATGTTATAAGTCAAGCTCTACTCTATGTCCAGTTCTTTCATAGCAAATTCAGAACAAGACATAGAAGTATTAACTTCTCTAAATGGACTGAATGAACAAAACCAGAGATGATAAACCAACAGACCGCCAATCACGCTGTTATTGACCGACAGACACAACAACAGACCGCCAATCATGGTGTTATTGACCAACAGACACAACAACAGACCGTCAATCATGGTGTTATTGACCAACAGACACAACAACAGACCGCCAATCACAGTGTTATTGACCGACAGACACAACAACAGACCGCCAATCACGCTGTTATTGACCGACAGACACAACAACAGACCGCCAATCACGGTGTTATTGACCAACAGACACAACAACAGACCGTCAATCATGGTGTTATTGACCAACAGACACAACAACAGACCGCCAATCACGGTGTTATTGACCAACAGACACAACAACAGACCGTCAATCATGGTGTTATTGACCAACAGACACAACAACAGACCGTCAATCATGGTGTTATTGACCAACAGACACAACAACAGACGGTCAATCATGGTGTTATTGACCAACAGACACAACAACAGACCGTCAATCATGGTGTTATTGACCAACAGACACAACAACAGACCGTCAATCATGGTGTTATTGACCAACAGACACAACAACAGACACTACTACAACAAAAGGAACATGTTTTTTTTGTTTTACTCTGTGGATGTTGTTCTCCTAAACGAGGGCCCTCCCAGCCCACAGAACGTTCTAGGCATGCTCCATGTCCGTTCATCTCCCTGACAAAGCACAGGTCCGTGTTCCAAATGACTCCCTATTCCCTAGATAGTGCTCAGACCCTGGTCAAAAGAAGTGCACTATACAGGGAATAGGGTGTCAGTTGGAATGTATCCTCAATCAAGAATATTATTTTTTTTTATATTGAAAAGTATTTCATGGGATATCACTATTGTGGTTCATGGGATATCACTATTGTGGTTCATGGGATATCACTATTGTGGTTCATGGGATATCACTATTGTGTTTCATGGGATATCACTATTGTGGTTCATGGGATATCACTATTGTTTTTCATGGGATATCACTATTGTGTTTCATGGGATATCACTATTGTGGTTCATGGGATATCACTATTGTTTTTCATGGGATATCACTATTGTGTTTCATGGGATATCACTATTGTTTTTCATGGGATATCACTATTGTGGTTCATGGGATATCACTATTGTTTTTCATGGGATATCACTATTGTGTTTCATGGGATATCACTATTGTTTTTCATGGGATATCACTATTGTGGTTCATGGGATATCACTATTGTTTTTCATGGGATATCACTATTGTGTTTCATGGGATATCACTATTGTGGTTCATGGGATATCACTATTGTTTTTCATGGGATATCACTATTGTGGTTCATGGGATATCACTATTGTGTTTCATGGGATATCACTATTGTGGTTCATGGGATATCACTATTGTTTTTCATGGGATATCACTATTGTGTTTCATGGGATATCACTATTGTTTTTCATGGGATATCACTATTGTGTTTCATGGGATATCACTATTGTGGTTCATGGGATATCACTATTGTTTTTCATGGGATATCACTATTGTGGTTCATGGGATATCACTATTGTGTTTCATGGGATATCACTATTGTGTTTCATGGGATATCACTATTGTTTTTCATGGGATATCACTATTGTTTTTCATGGGATATCACTATTGTGGTTCATGGGATATCACTATTGTGGTTCATGGGATATCACTATTGTGGTTCATGGGATATCACTATTGTGTTTCATGGGATATCACTATTGTTTTTCATGGGATATCACTATTGTTTTTCATGGGATATCACTATTGTGTTTCATGGGATATCACTATTGTGGTTCATGGGATATCACTATTGTTTTTCATGGGATATCACTATTGTTTTTCATGGGATATCACTATTGTGGTTCATGGGATATCACTATTGTGGTTCATGGGATATCACTATTGTGTTTCATGGGATATCACTATTGTGTTTCATGGGATATCACTATTGTTTTTCATGGGATATCACTATTGTGGTTCATGGGATATCACTATTGTGGTTCATGGGATATCACTATTGTTTTTCATGGGATATCACTATTGTTTTTCATGGGATATCACTATTGTGGTTCATGGGATATCACTATTGTGTTTCATGGGATATCACTATTGTGTTTCATGGGATATCACTATTGTTTTTCATGGGATATCACTATTGTGGTTCATGGGATATCACTATTGTGGTTCATGGGATATCACTATTGTTTTTCATGGGATATCACTATTGTTTTTCATGGGATATCACTAGTGTGGTTCATGGGATATCACTATTGTGGTTCATGGGATATCACTATTGTGGTTCATGGGATATCACTATTGTGGTTCATGGGATATCACTATTGTGGTTCATGGGATATCACTATTGTGTTTCATGGGATATCACTATTGTGGTTCATGGGATATCACTATTGTGGTTCATGGGATATCACTATTGTGGTTCATGGGATATCACTATTGTGGTTCATGGGATATCACTATTGTGGTTCATGGGATATCACTATTGTGTTTCATGGGATATCACTATTGTGGTTCATGGGATATCACTATTGTTTTTCATGGGATATCACTATTGTTTTTCATGGGATATCACTATTGTGGTTCATGGGATATCACTATTGTGTTTCATGGGATATCACTATTGTTTTTCATGGGATATCACTATTGTGGTTCATGGGATATCACTATTGTGGTTCATGGGATATCACTATTGTGGTTCATGGGATATCACTATTGTGGTTCATGGGATATCACTATTGTGGTTCATGGGATATCACTATTGTGGTTCATGGGATATCACTATTGTGGTTCATGGGATATCACTATTGTGGTTCATGGGATATCACTATTGTGTTTCATGGGATATCACTATTGTGTTTCATGGGATATCACTATTGTTTTTCATGGGATATCACTATTGTGTTTCATGGGATAAAGAAGCTTTGATTGGATGTTTCTGCTTAAGTCTGACGACACATGGGAGAGTGTGTTTCTCTGATTCTAATGTGTGTGTGGCAACAGTGTTAACTGGGTGACAATGTTGCTGTGTTGACATACAGAAGGTATTCTGTTTGCCTTGGGGGAGATTGAGAGGGAAGAGAGAGAGAGAAGGGTGAGAGAGAGAGGAGGGGAGAGAGAGAGAGGGAAGAGAGAGGAGGGTGAGAGAGAGAGAAAGAGATAGGATGGTGAGATGCTAATAATAATAATGAACTTGCCATGTCAATAAAGTCATTTGAATTGAGAGAGAGAGAGAGAGAGAGAGAGAGAGAGAGAGAGAGAGAGAGAGAGAGAGAGAGAGAGAGAGAGCATTAATAGATTGACCTTCCTAAGAGTGTCAGGGAAGTTGAACTGAGATTGACCTGCAAACGAGGAATTGGAACATAGTGCAGTACATAATCATGCTGATCAGTGATGTTACTGAAAGACAGTGTTGATAGTTTGACATGATGAACAGGCAGACAAGGTATTTCTATCTGAAAATAATCATTTTAACTCACAAAAGTAGAGGTTTGTTTTATCGCCTGGTAGCTTTGATGAGTATGAGAGACTTTTTTATTATGAGACTTTTTGTATTTGTGCAGTGGAAAATACACGAAAGGAAAATAGTTTTCCTGAGGCCTGTATTTAAATGCTGTGTACAGTCATCTAAACAAGCTGTGTGTCTCTCTGTGTGTGTGTGTGTGTGTGTGTGTGTGTGTGTGTGTGTGTGTGTGTGTGTGTGTGTGTGTGTGTGTGTGTGTGTGTGTGTGTGTGTGTGTGAGTAAAAGCATGTGTCCATGTGTGTGTGTGCGAGTGTGTGCACGAGTGTGATGGTCCTCACAGGTAAATATGCAAAGTCCAGGTTAGTAACAGGAGTGTCTGCTTTCCTGGCTTCACATCACAATGCTATTAGATTAGCATAAGGCTAAATGTACACTGCAAATCCAAACTGTGTCTGCTATTTCCATATGTCTTTAAAATGTAAAGGTGTCTCTTAATATGAGAATGGGCATATAAAACAAAAATAGCACAAATCCTATAATAAATCAAGCTGAATTTGTCCTCCGAATTTGAAAAGACAGTCGTAATTTCTTGAATTAGTAAATGAGAAATCATCCTTTATATTTGGTGGGATAATCCAGTTTGCCATGAGTGAATATAAAAGTAGCAGAACAGCAATAACACACTGTACAGGAATAACACACTGTACAGGAATAACACACTGTACAGGAATAACACACTATACAGGAATAACACACTATACAGCAATAACACACTGTACAGGAATAACACACTATACAGGAATAACACACTATACAGGAATAACACACTATACAGGAATAACACACTGTACAGGAATAACACACTGTACAGGAATAACACACTGTACAGGAATAACACACTATACAGGAATAACACACTATACAGGAATAACACACTATACAGGAATAACACACTATACAGGAATAACACACTGTACAGGAATAACACACTATACAGGAATAACACACTATACAGGAATAACACACTATACAGGAATAACACACTATACAGGAATAACACACTATACAGGAATAACACACTATACAGGAATAACACACTATACAGGAATAACACACTGTACAGGAATAACACACTGTACAGGAATAACACACTGTACAGGAATAACACACTATACAGGAATAACACACTATACAGTAATAACACACTGTACAGGAATAACACACTGTACAGGAATAACACACTATACAGCAATAACACACTATACAGCAATAACACACTATACAGGAATAACACACTATACAGGAATAACACACTATACAGGAATAACACACTATACAGGAATAACACACTATACAGGAATAACACACTGTACAGGAATAACACACTGTACAGGAATAACACACTGTACAGGAATAACACACTATACAGGAATAACACACTGTACAGGAATAACACACTATACAGGAATAACACACTATACAGGAATAACACACTATACAGGAATAACACACTATACAGGAATAACACACTATACAGGAATAACACACTATACAGGAATAACACACTATACAGGAATAACACACTGTACAGGAATAACACACTGTACAGGAATAACACACTATACAGGAATAACACACTATACAGGAATAACACACTGTACAGGAATAACACACTGTACAGGAATAACACACTATACAGCAATAACACACTATACAGCAATAACACACTATACAGGAATAACACACTATACAGGAATAACACACTATACAGGAATAACACACTGTACAGGAATAACACACTATACAGGAATAACACACTGTACAGGAATAACACACTGTACAGGAATAACACACTGTACAGGAATAACACACTATACAGCAATAACACACTATACAGCAATAACACACTATACAGGAATAACACACTATACAGGAATAACACACTGTACAGGAATAACACACTGTACAGGAATAACACACTATACAGGAATAACACACTATACAGGAATAACACACTGTACAGGAATAACACACTGTACAGGAATAACACACTGTACAGGAATAACACACTGTACAGGAATAACACACTATACAGGAATAACACACTATACAGGAATAACACACTATACAGGAATAACACACTATACAGGAATAACACACTGTACAGGAATAACACACTATACAGGAATAACACACTATACAGGAATAACACACTATACAGGAATAACACACTATACAGGAATAACACACTGTACAGGAATAACACACTATACAGGAATAACACACTATACAGCAATAACACACTATACAGGAATAACACACTGTACAGGAATAACACACTATACAGGAATAACACACTGTACAGGAATAACACACTGTACAGGAATAACACACTGTACAGGAATAACACACTGTACAGGAATAACACACTATACAGGAATAACACACTATACAGGAATAACACACTATACAGCAATAACACACTATACAGGAATAACACACTATACAGGAATAACACACTATACAGGAATAACACACTATACAGCAATAACACACTATACAGGAATAACACACTAAACAGGAATAACACACTATACAGCAATAACACACTATACAGCAATAACACACTATACAGGAATAACACACTATACAGCAATAACACACTATACAGGAATAATGTAAACGCCATGTAGAGCAAATTTGCAAGTGTTAAAATCTTGGTGTTAAAGTTAAAAGGGTTATGAATCAAATCAAAATCAAATTTTATTTGTCACATACACATAGCAGATGTTAATGCGAGTGTAGCGAAATGCTTGTGCTTCTAGTTCCGACAAAGCAGTAATAACCAACAAGTAATCTAACCTAACAATTCCACAACTACTACCTTATACACACAAGTGTAAAGGGATAAAGAATATGTACATAAAGATATATGAATGAGTGATGGTACAGAACGGCATAGGCAAGATGCAGTAGATGGTATAGAGTACAGTATATACATATGAGATGAGTAATGTAGGGTATATAAACATAAAGTGGCATAGTTTAAAGTGGCTAGTGATACATGTATTACATAAAGATGGCAAGATACAGTAGATGATATAGAGTACAGTATATACATATGAGATGAGTAATGTAGGGTATGTAAACATTATATTAAGTGGCATTGTTTAAAGTGGCTAGTGATACATTTTTACATAATTTCCATCAATTCCCATTATTAAAATGGCTGGAGTTGAGTCAGTATGTTGGCAGCGGCCACTAAATGTTAGTGGTGGTGTAGTAGTAACATAAGACAGCTGAACATTAAAGTAGCGAGCCACATGTTCACGTTGATCATGAGACTGTGGTAATGGAGATATACTAGGGGACGTTCTGGCCCTCTTGTTTTCTCCATTGTGCTGACGGACTGATCAGACACATGGGCACTTGAAACAGTTGGACACACTGGACTTGTGGTCTGCACATTCCACTGGAGGCACACATACCAGAGAGGCGCTTAAAGGCAATTGGACACTAGACATATGGTCTGACCATTCTATTACAAACATACATGTCAGACAGAGAGGCGCTTAAAGGCAATTGGACACTAGACATATGGTCTGACCATTCTATTACAAACATACATGTCAGACAGAGAGGCGCTTAAAGGCAATTGCACACACTAAGGATAGGGGAGACTAGAACAAAGAGTGCATTGATTTGGTGGTGAAGGGAAGGGGCATGGGTCTGTTGACACACTGGGATAGAGGGTCCGGCCACCATTATAAACTGATTGAAGGCAGATGGTGGTGAATGACTTCATAGGGGACGGACAATACTATGTGGGTATAAATATAAAGGACTGGACTTCTGAGTGGGGGGGTTCCGCGGGGTGGGTTCGGCGGGGACATGCGAGTTGGCTATTGAATTGTAATAAAAAGCATGTTTGATTTTACAAGTTCTGGTAAGCGTTGTATTTGAAATGATTTTCCACGACATATTTGGCGAGCTGAGCCAGGAGGGACAGGGACTGAGGAATGGCGTTCAGGGCTGGAGATAGTTTCTTTGGACAATCTGGCAAACAAGGGTGGCCGCCCAACTAGACGGTAAGCAAGTTCTTACAATAGTTGAAATGTTTGTGTAAGATTGCTTCAGAGATACTGTCTCAGCGAGAGGAGCGCCACGTAAGTCTCTCTTTCAAATTTCCTAAAATGAAACCAGTAAATACAAAAGAACTTTTAAATTCAATGAATTTGCATGTATGTGTAATTTGGGGAATTGTATTAAATATAAATGTATGCGCATGTATAGAGACTGAGTGAATAGGTGCTGTGAACTTTGCTTGTGTTAGATGTAGAGTGAGCATGCATGCGCTCGTTCAGATCAGACCGTTCGAATGTGTAGCTTAAATGATGCGGTTGTTTGCGCATCTGGCTGAGATGGTTGGTTATAATAAGGGACAGCTCATACTGTCAAAACAGATAATGTAGGTAGAAAATCCTGTGATACCTCTTCAATAAAATTAGTAGAAGGAATGCTTGGACAGGTTACTTATGAATAACGGCTCTAAAGATAACAGAGAACTGCATAAATAAGTAGTTAGGAAGCCACGATACCGCTCTTTAAAAAAGGAACATTTTTGAAGAGGTCCGCTTGGGTGGGATATTCACGTCACGGCAGAAGGGTCTGTTGGTGAATATTTAGTAGTTAAATAAATATTTCATGGTTACCGCCCCAGAACGGGGGACTGAACGGATGAATATTTAGAAGGCAGGAAGAACGTTAGCCCGATTGTGCGGCGTTCAAATGCAAAAGAAATCCTGCGAATAAAAAACCGCTCTGTCTAGCTAACAGGGTTTTGTAATTCAGTAGGTCACGCCACAATACTACTCTAATAATAGAAGAAAAGATCAGTATTGGGGGGGTGAATAGGATATGAAGACAAGCTGATCCGATTAGACAGTAGTCTCGTCATATTGTAGAAATCTTAGCAGTCTAGGCTTATGTAGGTGGAAGTGAATTAAGTCAATAAAGACAGACTAAGTTGTTTTGAGGTAAAAACAAAGGGATTGAATGAACAGGTGAAAAATAAAAAGGATGAATGATAATGTTGTAAGAAATGAGTGGATCTGTGTAAAAATAGAACATTAGGAAGGAAAGACAAGTTGTGTGTGTGTAGGCAGAACGTCCAGGAGAGGGAGCGCGCAACTCTCCTGTGACAGAGTAGAGTTGATGAAGGGTGCCGTTGACTGCTATTAGGCAGAGGGAAAGAAGTTAAGAAACATCGAAGTAAAATAAGTTATAAGCAAGGATAAAAACACTGATGTGATAAAATGGTAAGAGACCGCGGTAAGAATAACTAAAAGGTGTCAAAACAAATAATAAATAAAAATACTTAAAAAGGCGTTAACCGAATAGTATAATACGAATAGGAAGTGGGTAACAAAAGAGAAAACAGAATCGCCAATAAACTGAAATTGTACTATAACGTTAAAACGAATCTAAGTTGGTTAAGATAAATAGTGGAATCCAGGACACATTAAGAATTCGCGTACGGTGAAACAAAGAAAGAGGACAAAACAGGCCGTCAGACACTCTGTGTCTACAGAAGCTACGGTCTAAAAAATAGCCTGAAGGGCAGAGAGGGGTATAAAAAATACTGAGGCTTGACTCACTAGTAAATTGACCATAGGATCAAACAATAAGAATATAGAGAAGAGATAAGAAAGTAGAGACAAAATAAATAAATAAAGGTAAAAGTAAGACGTTAGATAGAGATCTTAACAGAGCGGGCAGTGGACCTGTGTGGCTCAGTTGGTAGAGCATGGTGCTTGCAACGCCTGGGTTGAGGGTTCAATTCCCACGGGGAGACCAGGATGAATATGTATGAACTTTCCAATTTGTAAGTCGCTCTGGATAAGAGAGTCTGCTAAATGACTTAAATGTAATGTAAATGTAATCATAAAATTGATTAGAGCTATAAGAATAGCATAAACCTAACGGATAAAATGAATTAATAATGATATCTGTAAAGGGAAAAACACAGTGATATTTGAAGTACTGTACTAGAATAAGACATTAAGTCATCTGTAGTATTTCGAAATAATGTCTGTACTATAAAGAGTAGGCTTTGATAAGAGAAATTAAGTGATGTGACAAATGAATTATTAATTGGAAAGGAGATTAGCTCTACCTCGGAAAAATAATAAATAAAAGGTGTATGGGAGTATTTAGGAAAAATAAATGAATAAATAGTGGCATGAAAACAAAAATGATTGTTTCTCCCTAGCATAGAGGGATTTAAAAAGCCATGGAGTCACTGAAAGACGCGCACATTAGTTCTACCGAATTCGGATTGAATATGAAAAAACTGGATAATGGGGGTCGCCATTACCCGGTAACATTCTATCATCAGAAAATACATTACTATAAAAGACAAATGTGGTTCCACTCGTCCTCGCAGACGTGCGGGTGATTAGTAGAACTATTGACAATATCTAAAAACAAATAAGAAAATAGCTCCCTGTTTTGAATATGGATATAGCGGGTTATGGGGAAAATTAGTGTAAGGTGACACTAGAACTTAGTGTGGTAGCAGGAAATGCCGATATACGAGAGTTTATTTCCTTGTCAAAATAACAAACAACTAATCGGTTTGAGGTTAGTGTGAATGGAATTTTTACTTGGCGGTGTATTGTCTCTGAGCGAACAATGAGTGGTTCATAGAGATTACAGTTTATATGTGGTCAAGAAGAAGTATTAGATCACGTTTGACTTGACATATAGTAGAGTACAGATGGAATTTTAATTGTTAGACATTCTATACCGTCATTCTCTGAAAAATGTTAAGACGTTTATGGAATAAAAACTATTTGCAGATTAAAAGCTGACGTTGTGAAATTAACGATATGTATACTTTCTTTTCCAGGAAAAAAAAAAGGGTTTAATCTTCTCTGGTCAAAATATCATTGGAGTCTGCATTACTGTGGAAAGCAGTTAATTAAAGTCAGACGCTTTAAAAATAAAAATATCTGGATAAGGCTAATAAATAGAGTTCTGGATAAGTGAGTCCAGTCCCTGTGTGCTATTGGCTATGGTTTACTAGTAAGTGCACCATGTACTGGGAATGAATATACATTAGTAGATTTATTGGAAGGGCTTTTTCCACTTCAGTTTCAATTTGGGTATGCAGAATGATGGAATTATTTTTTGAAAAATGTATTTAAGTTGTTCCTAAAGAAAGGGGAGTGGAAACATTTTAATGGTGTCAAAATGCCCTGATTCCTAAGAATTTCCTGTGAAAGACTGATCACCTTTTACTAGAAATTGTTGGAACAGGTGGGATTTAATTTTTAAATGATTAAAAGACACAAGACTCTATTCAAAATGTATAATTACTTTGAAAATCTATTATGTCCCTGGGAAAATTATGAAGAGTTGTACCCTTAAATTGAATAAGTTATTCGGAATAGGTTTATTTTTGTTTTTTTGATATAACATGTGTTCATAGGTAAAATTATCAGTTCCTTGGGGTTATGGTCTTTGGGTAAATACACAAATGTGCTTTGTTCATTCTGCATATAAAAAGTGATGTAAGTTACTCCAAAGGGTTTGTTGGAGTGTGGGTTTCTGTGTGGGTTTTGTTGATGAATACATCATCTGTAATTCATCTGAGAGATCACCAGTAGAATAAGGGAGTTGTCATAAAAGGTGACGTCAGAATGCTTTAAGGCATGGGAGAGAATATCACCACAAGTGGGTGTGGAGCTCATACCCACCCTAATCGACTGAATAGTGAGGGACAACTGTGTCTGATGACCTGTGAACTGTATCAAATAATAGACATGTTGAAATGATATGGGCCAGGGTGAATTATGAATTAAAGGAATTGGGGTATTGAACTTTTATTACCAGGCCACTCATGAGAGAAAAACTGAGACAAAAGGGCTATTGGGAAAATAGATAATACTGGTAATAAAAGTGTTTAGTATAAATGTTAATTATTAAAGGGATGATGTGTATTGAATTGATAAGGTCATATTTGAGTTAAAGTAAACACTAAGGATTGTTATCCTGAATATTGGGTTGGAAAATGTATTAAAAAAAAAAAAAAAACTGTTTAGTTATTTAGATATAGCACTGTTTAAATTTAATAGGCCTAGGGCCGCTCTGGAATCTAATCCTGGGACAAGGAGGTTGACAAAACTTCCAGAATATTTGATTAGAGGTTTTTTGTTTCTTTTGTTTTATAATGTCATTGGAATTGTAATGATAAATTGTATTGTTTGATTGAATAAAAAGGTAGTCTGTTGTGCGATGATACCCAAGAATGTAGAAGAAAGAGACCAATAATAACATGGGCATAGAATGACACGGATGGACGTTTTCTCCAGGTTTAATTACATTACAAATAGTGGTAATTTATTGCAAATGTGTAATTATTATAATTTTTTTTTTTTTTTTTTCTCTCTTTTTCTCGTTTGGTCAATTTCTTTTTGTTTTGAGGAACATAAGGTTGT
Source organism: Salvelinus alpinus (assembly GCF_045679555.1). Lineage (NCBI taxonomy): Eukaryota > Metazoa > Chordata > Actinopteri > Salmoniformes > Salmonidae > Salvelinus > Salvelinus alpinus. Next base: position 50,300,286 of record NC_092103.1, on the reverse strand, counting down.
GTATATGTTCCTGAGGTGGGACTGATACTGATATAAATGATATATAAATTGACTTAAGGATGTTTTAAGTATGTATCAAACAATGGCAGTTATGGGTTAGGGGACTCATAAAAGAAGGTAATGGTAGTGAAGGGGTGTTATTTCTAGAAACTATGTATAAAAATAGAGATAATTCACAGAAAAGGAAAGACAGCTGGCTGTGTAAAATATAGGGACAATTCAAAAGTTAATAGAACAATTCACATATCTAAAGATATGGTAAAAATAATAAGTGGTGGCATTTTGAACATTAGAGCAAAAGTTTAAGAAACTTATGACTTAGTTTTGTTAGGATTGGATATTAATCCAACTGGAAGACGCTTGAATGATTATATGTTATTTTACAGCAGTTGCTGTAGGGACAATCATTTGACTATCATTATGAATATTTCTGTGGCAGGAGGCCAGGTATTTGAGGCAGAATGTTTACATAGGGCTGTTATTAAAAATTAAGATTTAGTGATCTTGCTATAAGAAGGAAGTCTGTTGTCAGGGATTAACCCATGTGTTAGTGTGTATGTTCTCAGGAAGAAAAAAAAAAACAGCCAGAAATGGAAGGGCTTGGGCTGCATTCTGGAGACTGAGTGTACATCAAGATACACCAGGCTGGTGGTATACTTCTTACAACACTGCAGTGGTAAAGTTCTTCATGTTTCTCTTTGGTGGGTGCATAAGTCTCACGAGAAGTGAGGTCCAGCTGAATAATGGGTGAGCTTGAAAACACCATGACAGAGGACGTGGAATCAGAGAGAGAGAGAGAGAGAGATTAGATTCCACTATAGACATACTGGGTTGAGTTTGGGGGCTACTTTAGACATACTGGGTTGAGTTTGGAGGTTACTTGTTTCATTTTTTAATACATCATGTGAAAAAGAATAGATGTTAGGATATTATACTCTAAACAAACATGTTAAAGGGATTGATATGAAAGCATAAACAGTGTTGAATTAATTCAAGAAGAGATAATGTTAATTGTAGGTTATGCACATGATTATCAGTTAAAATGGAGCAGATGGGAAACTAAGTAAAAATTGACATGATTTGGGAACACCTCTCAGAACCTGGGGCCGAAAGGGGAAGACTGGGTGGAAGCATGAGGAAGCTTTTTAGGGCTTTTATTTTTGTGGAGTCCAGCAGAAAAGTATCCTGGAGGCATAGAGTCAGGTAAAGAGAGAGTGGGAATTGTCATGGTCTCAGATTTCAGTTTGCATGAATATATTTATGCATAACACATAACATTGTCAATGCTGTTATGTTTTGTCTGTTGTTTTCCAAGTCTTATGTTTAGGAAAACAGAAGGAGAGGGGTTCGCCAGCTTCAGCTGGAATGTCAGTTTGTTGTGTGATGAGTGATGGAAGTAAGAGGATGTATGGTGTAATCATAGAACAGAGGCCATAAGTCTCTAAGTATGAATGCCTCACAGAAAGAAGGCAGAAACCTGAACCAGGACGAGAGGTTCCGCGTCTGATGATCCAAGGGGACCAGAAGGACCTCTTCCAGTGATACCAGGAGATCTAGTCCACGTTCGAGAGTTCCGGAGGAAGTGGGATCAACCAAGAAGAGAAGGACCCTATGAGGTGGCCAAAGCAACAAGAACGGCCGTCAAAGTGAAAGGAAGCCAGACGTGGTACCATCTGAACCACTGCAGCTGAGTCCCAACAGAGAGAAGGATACAACCACATAGAGATGAGGACACAGAGGATGCTGATTCACCAGGAGGGAGCCCGGAGGGAGCAGGAGCAGCGGAAACGATTGAGACGCCAGGGAGGAGCCAAGAAAACAGCAAATGAAGTGAAAGCCAAAATACGACAAGTGCACTGACTAATGCACCCATAAGAGGAGGAGAGGCCTCACAAGGAACAGAATGAGAAGATCTTTTCCCTAAAAATTGAAACCATCCAGATGGAAGTTAAGTCCGGCCTGAGGAGGGAGCCTCAGGTGAAGAAAGAGGAGGAAAAGTCCCGCAAGCTGAAGAAAATGGGGATTTCCCCACAATTGACTTTCAAACTTTTGAATGGTCTCCTTTACAGACAATTGATGTTGGAACAACAAAAGAATAATGACATTGACATAACAGAAGTAACAGTGAATGCTAGTATAGAAACAACAGACTAATGCACAATCAAGATGTATGGTGGAAGCTGGAAGAGTAGAAAGGAATCAGCCGAACAATCCAAAAAGACTGACAAGGTTTGAATCTCTGTTCCACCTCAACTTATAACAGAAGCTGGAGAACTGAAGTCTATCTCAATCATAAGGATCAAACCCTTACCGGAGATGGCACTCTGTGGATGGACACATCACCAAACAAAGGGACAAGTCGTTTGGGATCCGAAAGGATGTGACCTGACATTAATCAAAGAAAAAGACGAGAGGGTGCTCCTCATGAATCAGATTGAACCAGTTGAAGGTGAAGAATTAATAGTTGAAATAACAAGAACAACAGTGACCGAAGGGAGTAGCACCATGGTCATTAAGATTGATCCTACCCCTGCACCTGAACAGGAAGAGCCTGTGACAACAACAAGGGTGGCGGCTGCTGTGACGACCACAGTAGCTACCACTAAGATGACATCGACCTCCCTTACCAAGCAGATCACTGTACCCACAAAGCAACCTGAGACATCAGAGTCAGGAGAGTTTTTTACTGACATTTGGAACTTTCTGATAAACTCTAATGATCTACCTCAAGATAAGAACATTGAAAAAGCGACAGAATTAGATATATTAGAACCACTCAAGGACAGCACACGAGAAGAAGTAGTGAAGAACGAGTGGTCCAAATGGGTTAAGTATATGGCAAACAAACACAGAATGGACAATTGTATTTTGTGTAGAAAATCACATTTGTCTGATCTTTTAATAGTTTCTGAACTGTCATCATTTAAAAACTGTGTAAGTTGGAAAAAGGACCATTGTACCAATAGAAAGTATTCTATTCCCTTGTGTGACATAGAATATAGGATTGCTCTGGGTAAGCACTAGGTGTAAAACTATGTTGAATAAGACCATGTTGGGAGACAATGATTGTGATGCCTATAACATTAGAACTGAATTAACTGTACCTCAATTAGACAGAGGTACCGTGATTGAAGGAAAATATGAATGTTTTTACAGACACCACACCGAAGGAATTGATGTAGGAAACACCACAGTAGAAGTGATACTATTTGGGTGTTAGAGAATGTGGGAGTTCGTAAAAGTAATGATAAAGGGTTGATTATGAATAGACAAGGGTTGTGTGGTCACATAACTCAGGTTGCACCGTCTCTCACTATGCTAAAGAATCAAGACAGAGGTATTGCGGATAATTTCTGGATGTGTGGAAAAAACAAATTGTTGAATGTATTGCCTAATGAATGGATTGGTCTTTGTGTCTTAGTAAGAGCAATTCAACAGGTTACCATTATTAAATCACCCCACGATGACTATGTTAATTCTAGAGTTAAAAGGAAGTATGAGGAAGACCCTGAGGTATACCTTGATGCAATTGGCCAGCCTAGAGGTGTACCTCGAGAGTTCAAGGCAAGAGATGAAGTTAAATCAGGATTTGAATCTATGTTTTTGTGGATAACACCAAATAAAAATTTAGAGTGGATTAATTATATATATTATAACCAACAGATGTTCATTAACTATACTGATTCGGCTCCAACGGCGTTGGGGGAACAGGTACAGGCTACCAGTAAAATGACTTGGCGAAATAGACAGGCTCTCCATTGGCTCTTAGCGGAGAAGGGTGGAGTTTGTGTCATGTTTGGGGATGACTGTTGCACCTTTATTCCCAATATTGCTATGGACAAACTCAAAGGATTATGAGCAGAAGTAAAGGCTAATACTGGTTTAGACTCCCTTGTATGGGATTGGTTAGACCTAGCGTTAGGAAAGTGGGGAGCCATGTTTGCTAGGATGGCCATCGTGTTGGAAGGAGGGTTATTGACTCTGGGTATTGCAGTTTGTTGTGTTATACCCCTGGTAAAGTTAAATTGTGGTTCAGACAATAGTTAAACAGATGTCTGTAATGAGAGATGACTCTCCTGTGGTGATTGATCTTGTACCGGGAAGCCCAGGCAATTATACCAATAAGTATGGAAAGCCTTGCAATGCGGTTGGAGGACCTCTTGACTGCCCCTTTGGTAACCCTAACTGTCTCTATGAAGTGATTGGGGGGTTGGTCATGCGTGTCACGATTTTCGTAAGGATGATTTCCATGTATATGTTCAATTACCCAGTTCAGATATATGTTTACTTATACATGTCCACAAAAAGTGTCATTTGCGTCACTATTGCAAGTGGTGTACAAAAATTCATGAGGATGGTCATACCCATCACCCAGAACCTTTTTTCTGTGCCAAGTGTTAAAGAGGAGATTGTCTTATTTGTAAGGACTAGGATGTGCTCCTAGATAATGGGGTTTTAGCATTTTTTATTTGGCCTGATGCTTTGTGTTCTTTGTATGTTTCTTTGAATTTTTTTGATATATATCGATGAACATATATATATTTTCTTTTCCTTTCAATTAGTTTTGCCTTCTAAAATTAGGTTCATTTTACAAACACATGTTAGGTAACAGAGGGTATTCCGGTTACAAGTGTCTATGGACGACCATGTCTTTAATCATTTCACAAAGGTTGGTAGGTGTCTGCAAGGGAGGATATTGTTGAAATGTTTGGTCTAGTTAGGTTTTCTTTAATGTTTCTGATTGGATCTTTTACTCTTATGAATATTGGAGATGTTTGGTCTAGTTGGTTTATATGCTTCACTTTGTTTTTATTTTTTGTATTTTCTTGTTTATCATAGGTCTTTTCATTTACTATCCCAAAGTCTTATTTGTATCATTTATGTGGCTTAATAGCCCCAGAGGGGGGATTGTAGTAGTAACATAAGACAGCTGAACATTAAAGTAGCGAGCCACATGTTCACGTTGATCATGAGACTGTGGTAATGGAGATATACTAGGGGACGTTCTGGCCCTCTTGTTTTCTCCATTGTGCTGACGGACTGATCAGACACATGGGCACTTGAAACAGTTGGACACACTGGACTTGTGGTCTGCACATTCCACTGGAGGCACACATACCAGAGAGGCGCTTAAAGGCAATTGGACACTAGACATATGGTCTGACCATTCTATTACAAACATACATGTCAGACAGAGAGGCGCTTAAAGGCAATTGGACACTAGACATATGGTCTGACCATTCTATTACAAACATACATGTCAGACAGAGAGGCGCTTAAAGGCAATTGGACACTAGACATATGGTCTGACCATTCTATTACAAACATACATGTCAGACAGAGAGGCGCTTAAAGGCAATTGCACACACTAAGGATAGGGGAGACTAGAACAAAGAGTGCATTGATTTGGTGGTGAAGGGAAGGGGCATGGGGTCTGTTGACACACTGGGATAGAGGGTCCGGCCACCATTATAAACTGATTGAAGGCAGATGGTGGTGAATGACTTCATAGGGGACGGACAATACTATGTGGGTATAAATATAAAGGACTGGACTTCTGAGTGGGGGGGTTCCGCGGGGTGGGTTCGGCGGGGACATGCGAGTTGGCTATTGAATTGTAATAAAAAGCATGTTTGATTTTACAAGTTCTGGTAAGCGTTGTATTTGAAATGATTTTCCACGACAGTGGCTGTTTAACAGTCTGATGGCCTTGAGATAGAAGCTGTTTTTCAGTCTCTCGGTCCCTGCTTTGATGCACCTGTACTGACCTCGCCTTCTGGATGATAGCGAAGTGAACAGGCAGTGGCTCGGGTGGTTGTTGTCCTTGATGATCTTTTTGGCCTTCCTGTGACATCGGGTGGTGTAGGTGTCCTGGAGGGCAGGTAGTTTGCCCCCGGTGATGCGTTGTGCAGACCTCACTACCCTCTGGAGAGCCTTGCGGTTGTGGGCGGAGCAGTTGCCGTACCAGGCGGTGATACAGCCCGACAGGATGCTCTCGATTGTGCATCTGTAGAAGTTTGTGAGTGCTTTTGGTGACAAGCCGAATTTCTTCAGCCTCCTGAGGTTGAAGAGGCGCTGCTGCGCCTTCTTCACAACGCTGTCTGTGTGGGTGGACCAATTCAGTTTGTCCGTGATGTGTACACCGAGGAACTTAAAACTTTCCACCTTCTCCACTACTGTCCCGTCGATGTGGATAGGGGGGTGCTCCCTCTGCTGTTTCCTGAAGTCCACAATCATCTCCTTTGTTTTGTTGACGTTGAGTGCGGAGTAGACCCTGCTGGGAAGGGGAATAGGTTACACAGTTGAGTAGACCCTACTGGGAGGGGGAATAGGTTACACCGTGGAGTAGACCCTACTGGGAGGGGGAATAGGTTACACAGTGGAGTAGACCCTACTGGGAGGGGGAATAGGTTACACAGTGGAGTAGACCCTACTGGGAGGGGAATAGGTTACACAGTGGAGTAGACCCTACTGGGAGGGGGAATAGGTTACACAGTGGAGTAGACCCTACTGGGAGGGGAATAGGTTACACAGTGGAGTAGACCCTACTGGGAGGGGGAATAGGTTACACAGTGGAGTAGACCCTACTGGGAGGGGGAATAGGTTACACAGTGGAGTAGACCCTACTGGGAGGGGAAATAGATTACACAGTGGAGTAGACCCTACTGGGAGGGGGAATAGGTTACACAGTGGAGTAGACCCTACTGGGAGGGGGAATAGATTACACAGTGGAGTAGACCCTACTTGGAGGGGGAATAGGTTACACAGTGGAGTAGACCTTACTGGGAGGGGGAATAGGTTACACAGTGGAGTAGACCTTACTGGGAGGGGGAGAAGGTTACACAGTGGAGTAGACCCTACTGGGGGGGGAATAGATTACACAGTGGAGTAGACCTTACTGGGAGGGGGAATAGGTTACACAGTGGAGTAGACCCTACTGGGGGGTGGAATAGGTTACACAGTGGAGTAGACCCTACTGGGGGGTGGAATAGGTTACACAGTGGAGTAGACCCTACTGGGAGGGGGAATAGATTACACAGTGGAGTAGACCCTACTGGGAGGGGGAATAGGTTACACAGTGGAGTAGACCCTACTGGGAGGGGGAATAGATTACACAGGGGAGTAGACCCTACTGGGAGGGGGAATAGATTACACAGTGGAGTAGACCCTACTGGGAGGGGGAATAGGTTACACAGTGGAGTAGACCCTACTGGGAGGGGGAATAGATTACACAGTGGAGTAGAACCTACTGGGAGGGGGAATAGGTTACACAGTGGAGTAGACCTTACTGGGAGGGGGAATAGGTTACACAGTGGAGTAGACCCTACTGGGAGGGGGAATAGGTTACACAGTGGAGTAGACCCTACTGGGAAGGGGAATAGGTCACACAGTGGAGTAGACCCTACTGGGAGGGGGAATAGGTTACACAGTGGAGTAGACCCTACTGGGAGGGGGAATAGGTTACACAGTGGAGTAGACCCTACTGGGAGTGGGAATAGGTTACACAGTGGAGTAGACCCTACTGGGAGGGGGAATAGGTTACACAGTGGAGTAGACCCTACTGGGAGGGAGAATAGGTTACACAGTGGAGTAGACCCTACTGGGAGGGGGAATAGGTTACACAGTGGAGTAGACCCTACTGGGAGGGGGAATAGGTTACACAGTGGAGTAGACCCTACTGGGAGGGGGAATAGGTTACACTGTGGAGTAGACCCTACTGGGAGGGGGAATAGGTCACACAGTGGAGTAGACCCTACTGGGAGGGGGAATAGGTTACACAGTGGAGTAGACCCTACTGGGAGGGGGAATAGGTCACACTGTGGAGTAGACCCTACTGGGAGGGGGAATAGGTTACACAGTGGAGTAGACCCTACTGGGAGGGGGAATAGATTACACAGTGGATTAGACCCTACTGGGAGGGGGAATAGGTCACACTGTGGAGTAGACCCTACTGGGAGGGGGAATAGCTGATGTGATAAAGAAGCAATGTAAAACCCTACTTATGTTTGTATGTTGATAACCACTTGTTAGTTCATATAGTAGGCTACTTGTAGTCACAGTTTACGCCTATGTAAGTATTTTCTCATTAAAAAGAAAATCTGTAATTCTGTGACTAATTCTCTATTATTATTTAATTGATTATGCAGCTGATCGGTTTCCCTGTTGGAGTCATTTTACAGTCTCTTATGAACTAATAAAATATTATCACTGTTAACACTCACACTGATTCACCTCTCACTGATTCACCTCACACTGATTCACCTCACACCAATTCACCTCTCATACACTGATTCACCTCACACTGATTCACCTCTCACACACTGATTCACCTCACACTGATTCACCTCTCATACACTGATTCACCTCTCACACACTGATTCACCTCTCACACACTGATTCACCTCTCACACACTGATTCACTCTCATACACTGATTCACTCTCACACACTGATTCACTCTCATACACTGATTCACTCTCACACACTGATTCACTCTCACACACCGATTCACTCTCACACACCGATTCACCTCTCACACACCGATTCACCTCTCACACACCGATTCACCTCTCACACACCGATTCACCTCTCACACACCGATTCACCTCTCACACACCGATTCACCTCTCACACACCGATTCACCTCCCACACACTGATTCACCTCACACACTGATTCACCTCACACACACTGATTCACCTCACACACACTGATTCACCTCTCACACACTGATTCACCTCTCACACACTGATTCACCTCTCACACACTGATTCACCTCTCACACACTGATTCACCTCTCACACACTGATTCACCTCTCACACACTGATTCACCTCTCACACACTGATTCACCTCTCACACACTGATTCACCTCTCACACACTGATTCACCTCTCACACACTGATTCACCTCTCACACACTGATTCACCTCTCACACACTGATTCACCTCACACACACTGATTCACTCTCACACACTGATTCACCTCACACACTGATTCACCTCTCACACACTGATTCACCTCTCACACACTGATTCACCTCTCACACACTGATTCACCTCACACACACTGATTCACCTCTCACACACTGATTCACCTCTCACACACTGATTCACCTCTCACACTGATTCACCTCTCACACACTGATTCACCTCACACACTGATTCACCTCACACACTGATTCACCTCACACACACTGATTCACCTCTCACACACTGATTCACCTCTCACACACTGATTCACCTCTCACACACTGATTCACCTCACACACACTGATTCACCTCACACACACTGATTCACCTCACACACACTGATTCACCTCTCACACACTGATTCACCTCACACACACTGATTCACCTCTCACACTGATTCACCTCTCACACACTGATTCACCTCACACACTGATTCACCTCACACACTGATTCACCTCACACACTGATTCACCTCTCACACACTGATTCACTCTCACACACTGATTCACTCTCACACACTGATTCACTCTCACACACTGATTCACCTCTCACACACTGATTCACCTCTCACACACTGATTCACCTCACACACACTGATTCACCTCACACACACTGATTCACCTCACACACACTGATTCACCTCACACACTGATTCACACTCACACTGATTCACACTCACGCATTTACCCAGACTACACGGCAGCAGTCATGAAGAAGAGCTCAGCCTTCAACGAGGTGAGGGGACTCCTACATCGCTGTCAAGGACACCAAGTTCGGTATTCCTGAAGATCACTACTCCCTCCGGTGAACTGAAGACATTCGTGGACCCAACCAGGGCCAAAGAATACATCGTCGCACACCTACATCCGCAGGAGGACAGGCGACATACGACTAACTAGCCATTATAGGCCCATAATCTGCCCCTGACCCTACACTAGCCATACTAACGTGACTAAGGACCAACTTATTAGTGAACTCATCTCTTGATTAGAAACGTGCCTCCACCCTGCTGCCAAAGAGGACAATTATTCTTCCATTAAACTTCTTGACGCTAGGGGCCAGAATTGTTTTTGTTTTTTTAATAACGTTCCCAACGTAAACGGACTATTTCTCAGGCCCAGATCGTAGAATATGCATATAATTTACAGATTAGGATAGAAAACACTCCAAAGTTTCCAAAACCGTCAAAAAATTGTCTGTGAGTATAACAAAACTGATTCTGCAGGCGAAAACCTGAGGAAATCCAACCCGGACGTGCTTTTTTTATTTTTTTATCCCTGTTCTGTTGCCTGCCCCTCCTCCATTTAAAGGCATATCAACCAGATTCCTTTTCCAATGGCTTCCTCAGGCTGTGACCAGGCTTTAGACATAGTTTCAGGCTTTTATTTTGAAAAATGAGCTAGATTTTTCAAAACTAGCCAGATGTCCTTTGATTAGTTCCTGCGCGCGAGAGGGGTAGCTCGACATTTTCTTTCTCTCTTTTATTGAATAGGTTACGGTCCGGTTGAAATATTATCGATTATGTTTGTTAAAAACAACCTGAGGATTGATTATAAAAAACATTTGACATGTTTCTACGAACATTACGGATACTTTTTGGAATTTTCGTCAAACGGAACGAGGCTGTGGTTTTCTGAACATAACGCGCAACCCAAATGGCGTTTTTTTGTTATAAAAGTAATATTTGTCGAACAAAAATAACATTTATTGTGTAACTGGGAGTCTCGTGAGTGCAAACATCCGAAGATTATCAATGGTAAGCGATTAATTGTATTGCTTTTCTGACTTTCGTGACCATGCTAATTTGGGGCTAGCTGTTCTAGCATTGATTGATACACTCACAAAAGCTTGGATTGCTTTCGCTGTAAAGCATATTTTCAAAATCTGACACGATAGGTGGATTAACAACAAGCTATGCTGTGTTTTGGTATATTTCACTTGTGATTGCATGATTATAAATATTTATCATTTTTAGTAATAGTAATATAGGTCAGCGGTTGTTTAGGAAAATGATCCCGCTAAAGGGATCTGTGCGCAGAGAGGTTAACAATGATGGTATGTATATGGTGACATGTTCTCACAAGGACAATATAGTTTGAATAGTATTTTATTTATAGTACATGGCACAATTAGCATTTACCAACTAGCTGCGGCTGAACAGCTACAATCTTAAAAAATACATATCAACTCACATTGATGTCTTTTTACAGATCAACGTCACCCCTGACGTGTCTCATTCTACTGTGTGGGAAGTCTGTAAAAGCATATCTAATAGGGACAAATCATTTCATACACAGCGTTTGACATGAAACAGCGCACTAAACGCTTATTGGAGCCATCTCAACTCATTCTAGATGTGCCTTGTTACCTTCCCCTAGTTTCTGTGTTGTTGTGGGTTTGCATGTGTGTCTATTTCAGGAAATAGCGTCTTGGATTCCTAAAGCAGCTGATTGGTCGGCCCCATTGGACCTCTGACCTCAACTCATTCTAGATGTGGACAACAGATATACCTCTTCTCCAACTCCTGAACTCTACAAAGAGAGACAGCTACACCAATCAGAATTTGACAATCTTTCCACGAAACAAACAAGATCAGCTTCTGTTTAAGTCGAGGCAGACATTTTATGAACATGGAGAGAAAGCTGGCAAGTTATTATGGGGCGGCAGGTAGCCTTGTGGTTAGAGCGTTGGACTTGTAACCAAAAGGTTGCAAGATCAAATACCCGAGCTGACAAGGTAAAAATCTGTCATTCTGCCCCTGAACAAGGCAGTAAACCCGCTGTTCCTAGGCCATCATTGAAAATAAGAATTTGTTCTTAACCTCTACTTCATCACCCGCCCGGATCCGGGATCCTCCTCATCAAAAAAAGCTGACTAGCCTAGCCTAACGGGACAGGGATATCATATAATATAATTTTCATGAAATCACAAGTCCAATACAGCAAATGAAAGATAAACATCTTGTGAATCCAGCCATCATTTCCGATTTTTAAAATGTTTTACAGCGAAAACACAATTTGTATTTCTATTAGCTAACCACAATAGCCAAACACACAACCGCATATTTTCACCATGTTTCCACCGCATAGGTAGCTTTCACAAAACCGACAAAATAGAGATAAAATTAATCACTAACCTTGAACAACTTCATCAGATGACAGTCTTATAACATGTTATACAATACATTTATGTTTTGTTCCAAAATGTGCATATTTGAGGTATAAATCATAGTTTTACATTGCAGCCACCATCAAAAATAGCACCAAAGCAGCCAGAATAATTACAGAGAGCAACGTGAAATACATAAATACTCATCATAAAACATTTATGAAAAATACATGGTGTACAGCAAATGAAAGATAAACATCTTGTGAATCCAGCCAATATTTCCGATTTTTTAAAGTGTTTTACAGCGAAAACACAATATAGAATTATATTAGCTTACCACAATAGCCAAACACACAACGGCATTTATTCACCGCAAAGGTAGCTTTCGCAAAAACCAGCAATAGATATAAAATGAATCACTAACCTTTGGACAACTTCATCAGATGACAGTCTTATAACATCATGTTATACAATACATTTATGCTTTGTTCGAAAATGTGCATATTTAGAGCTGCAAATCGTGGTTATACATTGTGAATACGTAGCAACATTTCCCCAGAATGTCCGGAGATATTTTGGACACTCACCTAATCTGACCAAAGAGCTCATCATAAACTTTACATAAAAATACTTGTTGTATGGCAAATGAAAGATACACTGGTTCTTAATGCAACCGCTGTGTTAGATTTTTTTAAATAACTTTACCACAACATACAGCTTGGGTTATTGTGAGACAGCGCTCACCAACACGGCGGAGAATAGGCATCAACATATTACACAGAAATACGAAATAACATCATAAATGTTTTCTTACTTTTGCTGAGCTTTCATCAGAATGTTGTACAAGGAGTCCTATTTCCAGAATAAATCGTTGTTTGGTTTTAGAATGTCCATTTCTTCTGTCGAATTCGCGCCACAATGCTAGCCAAGGTTGCTAACATTCCCATCCTCTCTTGGCGCAAAGAACGGAAAACTCCAAAAGTCCCAATAAACGTTGAATAAACTGATAAAACTTGGTTGAAAAAAAACTACTTTATGATGTTTTTATCATATGTTTCAAATAAAATCAGAGCCGGAGATATTCGCCGTGTATACCGAACGCTTTTCAGAAAGACAATGTCGAGCTCCCCCGCGCGCCGTCGAAGACAAAGTAAATACCGGACCTGTCACTCCAAAAGCTCTTATTCGACCTCAGATCAAGCTAGACACCCCATTCAACCTTCCACTGCCTGTTGATATCTAGTGGAAGGCCTATGAAGTGCATACATATCGATAAATAAAAGCCAGTTGAATAGGCAGGCCCTGAAACAGAGCCTCGTTTTCAGATTTTTCACTTCCTGTATGAAAGTTTGCTGCCAAATGAGTTCTGTTTTACTCACAGATATAATTCAAACAGTTTTAGAAACTTCACAGTGTTTTCTATCCAATAGTAATAATAATATGCATATTGTATGATCTAGAACAGAGTACGAGGCCGTTTAATTTGGGCACGATTTTTTCACAAAGTGAAAACAGCGCCCCCTATTAAGAAGAAGTTTAAACAGCCATCACTAACATTGAGTGGCTGCTGCCAACATACTGACTCAACTCCAGCTCACTTTAATAATGGAAATTGATGGAAATTATGTAAAAATGTACCACTAGCCACTTTAAACAATGCCACTTAATATAATGTTTACATACCCTACATTACTCATCTCATATGTATATGTATATACTGTACTCTACTGCATCTTGCCATCTTTATGTAATACATGTATCACTAGCCACTTTAAACTATGCCACTTTTATGTTTACATACCCTACATTACTCATCTCATATGTATATACTGTACTCGATACCATCTACTGCATCTTGCCTATGCCGTTCTGTACCATCACTCATTCATATATCTTTATGTACATATTCTTTATCCCTTTACACTTGTGTGTATAAGGTAGCAGTTGTGGAATTGTTAGGTTAGATTACTCGTTGGTTATTACTGCATTGTCGGAACTAGAAGCACAAGCATTTCGCTACACTCGCATTAACATCTGCTAACCATGTGTATGTGACAAATACAATTTGATTTGATTTGATTTACCTGAAATCTGTGTTGCAGCTGATTGTTGCCAGTTCGTCTTGTCTTGTCAAGCCTACCAGAGTGTTTTTCCTACTCTCTGTTTCTAGCCCTTCCGGTTCCGACCTGTTCTGCCCGCCCTGACACTGAGCCCGCCTGCCTGACCATGCAGCCTACCCTGACCTCGAGCCTGCCTGCCCCCCTGTAACTTTCGGACTCTGACCTGGTTAAGGAACTTCTGCCTGTACTCAACCTGCCTATTTGTCTGCCCCTTGTATTTTAATAAATATCAGAGACTCAAACCATCTGAATCTGTGTATCGCCCTGTGTCGTTATAGTACGAACTGGCCATGACTGACCCAGCAGACTCGGACCGGCTCCGCAACGCCGTCTCCCTGTCACCATTGAAGAACATGAGGAGCTACTACAGAGGCTCTGGAAGGTCTCCATACGCTGTCAGGATGCCATGACCCCCTGATGCCGTAGTTCGTACATCTCAATTATCAGTAGAAACCACATTTGTTTAATAATCAAGTCAGCCATATCAGTTATGAGGCTGAATGAACTGTTTTGCTGCTCCGCTGATAGCACAGGTGTAATAGTGGTAAGATGTTGGGACTCTGCTGTTGGGATAGCTTTATGTAGGTCCTAACAGTTTGTGTGCACCGTTTGTGACCGTTATCAGTGGCGGATTTAGGTATAGGCGACATGGGCAGTCGCCCTGGGTGGCATCTTGCCGGGAGCGGCACGGAGCGCCCGCACAAAATAATAATAATAATAAAATACATACATTAGAATGGTGACATTTGCTCGATTGGATTTCTATCGCTTTATTTGCACGTCACGCCAATGATATCATGTCACCGTGTGGGACTGTGGGTCAATTAACCTTGTCGGAGTGGGCGGCCTGATTCTAGTTTGTGAGCTAGGCAGGCTACTGCCTGGGAAGGTCTCCCACTCAGAAGAATGAGATGGGGAGGGGGGCGGGGATAGGTCTCCCCACTGGAAGCCCGAGGTAAGGAGAGCAGTGATCTCAGGTCTCCCCACTGGAAGCCCGAGGTAAGGAGAGCAGTGACCTCAGGTCTCCCCACTGGAAGCCCGAGGTAAGGAGAGCAGTGACCTCAGGTCTCCCCACTGGAAGCCCGAGGTAAGGAGAGCAGTGACCTCAGGTCTCCCCACTGGAAGCCCGAGGTAAGGAGAGCAGTGACCTCAGGTCTCCCCACTGGAAGCCCGAGGTAAGGAGAGCAGTGACCTCAGGTTAACCCACTGGAAGCCCGAGGTAAGGAGAGCAGTGACCTCAGGTCTCCCCACTGGAAGCCCGAGGTAAGGAGAGCAGTGACCTCAGGTCTCCCCACTGGAAGCCCGAGGTAAGGAGAGCAGTGACCTCAGGTCTCCCCACTGGAAGCCCGAGGTAAGGAGAGCAGTGACCTCAGGTCTCCCCACTGGAAGCCCGAGGTAAGGAGAGCAGTGACCTCAGGTTAACCCACTGGAAGCCCGAGGTAAGGAGAGCAGTGACCTCAGGTCTCCCCACTGGAAGCCCGAGGTAAGGAGAGCAGTGACCTCAGGTCTCCCCACTGGAAGCCCGAGGTAAGGAGAGCAGTGATCTCAGGTTAACCCACTGGAAGCCCGAGGTAAGGAGAGCAGTGATCTCAGGTTAACCCACTGGAAGCCCGAGGTAGGGGGAGCAGGGGAAACTATCAAATAGCGCACCTCTAACTTTATTCTATAGTTAAGTAATTTAGTTTGTGTTTCTTGTTTGAAGTGCAATAGTATAATAATCAGGTTCTCTTCTTTATAAGTGTGTTATTCTATTTGTGTGATATAGGATTTGTGCAATTTAGTTGTATTTGTGTGTTTTTTCTTAGCAATAGGGTATTAGTGTAATAATTCAATTATCTTTTTATTTTGTATTTATATTCTACAATTTGTTTCTCTTTCACTTTGTTACTTCTTTTTGATATTTATGAGTCTTATTTTTGTATATATATTTATGTAGTTTTAAATGTTATGATTATTTATTTGTGATGTTCCTAATGTCTGAATAAAACATTTACAGTTAGAGCAGAATGGTGTTTTTTTTTTTGGGGGGGGGGGGGGGTGAAGGGGCGGTTCGCCCAGAGAGCAATACAGGCTAGATCCGCCACTGACCGTTATAGAGCAACTAATATATTGTTCAGTGTTGTGTAGTGGCTTTGCTGGAAAGCATCTAAAAAAAAAATAATGGGGGAGCTTGCCCCACCAATATGTACATGCTAAAATCGCCACTGGATAAAACATCGCCTATATCAGCTGTATAAAGGCAATGTTCCCGCGGTGGCGCAGGGGACACACTCTTTTTTTTATTTTTTTATTTTTTATTATTTTTATTTTTTATTTTTATTTTATTTTATTTTTTTACCGTTATTTTACCAGGTAAGTTGACTGAGAACACGTTCTCATTTGCAGCAACGACCTGGGGAATAGTATCAGGGGAGAGGAGGGGGATGAATGAGCCAATTGTAAACTGGGGATTATTAGGTGACCGTGATGGTTGAGGGCCAGATTGGGAATTTAGCCAGGACACCGGGGTTAACACCCCTACTCTTACGATAAGTGCCATGGGATCTTTAATGACCTCAGAGAGTCAGGTGTCCTCTTCACGCCGTCTTCACGCCGTCCCTCTCCACCCATTGCAGAGGCTGCATTCACGATAAACGCTGCATATCGGCTCAAACAGAAATTACCTTTACATTTCTTGTGCGCAATCTGTAACTCTTCAGGGATACAGATTGAATATAGACCTACATTGGTGTACTGACATCGAAATAGTTGTAAAGACAAAACCATTGAAACAAAGAGATTGTATTCATTTAACGTGGAAATGTTACTCGTGCAGAATAAATATTGTCTCTGAGCTAACTTCCCTAAACTGTCGTCCCAGTCCCATCCAGTGTTTTGTCATCATGTACGTAGCCTACCCCAGTGGTGCCTCTGTTTGAAACACGGAACTACTGTAGGAGGTGGATGGGTAGGGTCGTGATTAGCACATTTCAACAGACTCCGGTGGCAGTCCTTGGTGAAGTTTGGCGCCGGGGTCAGAGAGTTACACCGAGTCTGGTGGGTGTTGTTGTTTCACCACCTGTCGGTTTCTATCGGGACTAATCATGTTACCATTGGGTACACTGCGTAAACGCATCGAGCCAGTGGTCCTATGTGCCCAAATAGCAAGCGCGTTTTTCGACACCGGCTTGCAGATGGTGGTAAAAGAGCAATGCGCCATTGCGACTGATGCGCTTAATCCAACCCCCACCGAGGACAGCCGGCAGAAAGCTATGTCCAACTTTTACATGATATATAACATGCTGTCCAAGTTCGTTCCGATCCTACCCGCCATTATCTTAGCCAAGGTAAGTCAGTGCGCAGCAATTTTTCGATTGGAAATTTAACACCCACAATGTTAAATGTGGAAATGAAATGTGATTCCCAACTAGTGTTAAACTAACAAGCCAAAGAGTGGTGTGTCCCTAACACCATGAATGTTGTAAATTCCGATTTAAAAGGTGCTACACAGGATTTTCTTTCTTCATTTTTTCCCCATTGTAATTTCAGAAAAATGTCCATAATATATCGAGGGGGTTAAAGTGAGATGATGTGAGATGATGTTAAAGTGTTTGACAGTATTACTTACGCGACAGTATTGTGATTGGCGGTGATATTCGGCTATTAATTTCTCCGACCAGAGCAGTATCTTTTGTCAAACTGGGAAAAGCCGTTCTGACTTTGTGGCTGTGTTATCTAGTCAAAATGGGAAATTTCCTGGTTGCAGTTAGACTGACTGCCAAGGTAGGGAAGATTGATCAATGAGACCAATCTAAACTGGAACAACTATCTCAATAATGGGTGAAGTAAGTCCAACCACTTACAGATTGGATTAATTTAGAAACGTTTATGTTATTTATCTTGTTGTAGTGTAATATTAATCAATCAATCAATGTGCAGAAACATAGATAAAAAATAACGATTCTGAAAAGCAACCTGAAACAAAGTATGCTGGGAAATATGATGAGACCCCTCCCATATCTTTCCCCCCCAAAGAATTAACGGAAATGAACTCAACACAGTCGAGTAACAACAACAACAACAAAACGACATGTATTCACTGCAGGTGGTTTCAATTTCAATCCCACTGGTGTTAACCCCACTAGAATCAACACTCAGATATACCACTGGTGTTAACCCCACTAGAATCAACACTCAGATATACCACTGGTGTTAACCCCACTAGAATCAACACTCAGATATACCACTGGTGTTAACCCCACTAGAATCAACACTCAGATATACCACTGGTGTTAACCCCACTAGAATCAACACTCAGATATACCACTGGTGTTAACCCCACTAGAATCAACACTCAGATATACCACTGGTGTTAACCCCACTAGAATCAACACTCAGATATAACACTGGTGTTAACCCCACTAGAATCAACACTCAGATATAACACTGGTGTTAACCCCACTAGAATCAACACTCAGATATACCACTGGTGTTAACCCCACTAGAATCAACACTCAGATATACCACTGGTGTTAACCCCACTAGAATCAACACTCAGATATAACACTGGTGTTAACCCCACTAGAATCAACACTCAGATATACCACTGGTGTTAACCCCACTAGAATCAACACTCAGATATACCACTGGTGTTAACCCCACTAGAATCAACACTCAGATATAACACTGGTGTTAACCCCACTAGAATCAACACTCAGATATACCACTGGTGTTAACCCCACTAGAATCAACACTCAGATATAACACTGGTGTTAACCCCACTAGAATCAACACTCAGATATACCACTGGTGTTAACCCCACTAGAATCAACACTCAGATATACCACTGGTGTTAACCCCACTAGAATCAACACTCAGATATAACACTGGTGTTAACCCCACTAGAATCAACACTCAGATATAACACTGGTGCTAACCCCACTAGAATCAACACTCAGATATAACACTGGTGTTAACCCCACTAGAATCAACACTCAGATATACCACTGGTGTTAACCCCACTAGAATCAACACTCAGATATACCACTGGTGTTAACCCCACTAGAATCAACACTCAGATATACCACTGGTGTTAACCCCACTAGAATCAACACTCAGATATAACACTGGTGTTAACCCCACTAGAATCAACACTCAGATATAACACTGGTGTTAACCCCACTAGAATCAACACTCAGATATAACACTGGTGTTAACCCCACTAGAATCAACACTCAGATATAACACTGGTGTTAACCCCACTAGAATCAACACTCAGATATAACACTGGTGTTAACCCCACTAGAATCAACACTCAGATATACCACTGGTGTTAACCCCACTAGAATCAACACTCAGATATAACACTGGTGTTAACCCCACTAGAATCAACACTCAGAATAACACTGGTGTTAACCCCACTAGAATCAACACTCAGATATAACACTTTTTGCCTCAACACCGAGATTTTAACAGCCACAAATTTGCTCTGTAGACTTTGTGTTTCGCAATCCTTTACAGTCTTTACTATACCCTATTGTTGTAACCTACTGTTATTGCTGAATCAACTATAAGTATTTTAAATACGTCTGATGAAATGCTTTCATTTATTCATTCATTCATTTGTTTATTCATTCAAAAGGTAGGGGACCTGGGGTACCGTAAGATCCCCATCGTCATCCCTCTGGTGGGTTACCTGGTCTCCAGAGTGGTCTTACTCCTGGTCATAGTGATGGAGCTCCCGATCCAGGCCATGTTCGGCGGGGTGACGGTCCACGGACTCAGCGGCGGGTTCTGCTCCTACTGGGCCGGGGTCATGGCCCTGGTGTCGCTCACCTCCACCGAGGAGGACCGGTCTCTCCGCATGATGCGCATGGAGCTGGTCTACGGCGTAGCCGGTCTCATCGGTAGTTTGGCGTCCGGGCACCTCTTCCAGTTGTACAGTGTGGACTTTAAACAGGGGACTCTGTTAGTGAGCCTGAGTGTCTTCCTCTACTTTGTGTGTCTCATCTACACAACGTTCTTCTTTTTAATGCCAACCGTCTCGCCAAGCGCACAAGAGCGCAACGAGACCAACGGTATCGACACGCAATATTCCAAGAATATTCTGAACATTCTGCTTCTTTTTGCGTGTGGGATTCTATATGACGTGGCGGTGGGAGGAGGCATGGAGATACTGGTGACCTTTGAGATGAAGGAGCCACTAAACTGGAACGCCACCCAGGTGAGTTGAAATGCATTTGATTTTTGGGGGTTAAAATATGTGTGTGTGTGTGTGTGTGGATTTGTAGCCTGAGTACTGGTCTGTTGTGCCATCATGCCACTCCTGGCCCTGTCATGCCAAACATGTTTAACCAGGAGTTGGAAAGATAGCAGCAACAGATCTAGGCCCAGGCATTTGGTCCCCCAGAGGGTAACATTTGAAAACATTCATTAAAACACATTTCCAAACCAGAGCCCTCTATTGCAGAGTTGTGAGACTATTAACTGTTGTTATAGCGGGCTCTGGTTAAACCAAAAGACATCAACAGGTAGGTTACGGTAACGCCGCCGGGTTCCTGGTCTTCCTGACGAGCTTCCTGGGTGTCATGATAATGTCCAGGTGGGTGAGTGACGTCACCCTCATCATCATCGGCATGGTGTCCTTCGCTGCCGGGATCTACTTTATGGCCTTCGTCACGGCAACGTACATGTTCTATCTGGGTAAGAGGAAGTTCATCATGACTGGTTTGATTTCAGACAATATTACAATGTAACACACAGGGTCCACAGTGAATGACAAGGCTCCTCTTTATTACAGTTAAAACCAGGTTAAACACACACACACACACACAGAGAGACAGAGAGAGAGAGACACACAGAGAGAGAGAGACACAGAGAGAGAGACACAGAGCGAGAGAGACACAGAGCGAGAGAGACACAGAGAGAGAGAGACACAGAGCGAGAGAGACACAGAGAGAGAGAGACACAGAGAGAGAGCGCAAACACAGCGAGAGAGAGACACAGAGAGCGAGAGACACAGAGAGCGAGAGACACAGAGAGCGAGAGACACAGAGAGCGAGAGACACAGAGAGCGAGAGACACAGAGAGAGAGAAACACAGCGAGAGAAACACAGAGAGAGAGAGATACAGAGAGAGAGAAACACAGCGAGAGAGACACAGAGAGAGAGAGACACAGAGCGAGAGAGACACAGAGCGAGAGAGACACAGAGAGCGAGAGACACAGAGAGCGAGAGACACAGAGCGAGAGAGACACAGAGAGAGAAAGACAGAGAAAGACAGAGAGAGAGACACAGAGAGAGAGACATAGAGAGAGAGACATAGAGAGACAGAGAAAGACACACAGAGAGAGAGAGAAGGAGAGAGACACAGAGAGAGACAAAGTGAGAGAAAAGGAGAGAGACATCAATGATTTGCGTAACCTGTAAACCTTGACAGAGATGAGGAAGTGAAACACTGCATGTTTTAAAAGGAAGCGTCACCTTATTTATTTAAAAATTAGTCTTATCTTCACACTGTAAAGTCTCTCAGCCCCTTCAAATTGTGGACTGTAAATGTAGTATTACTGGAGAGACTATAAGGGGAACTCGCCTAGGGACTTGAGTCAACAGAAATGTGGTTACACCCTTTACACACTCACTCACTGCTTTCTTACAAAACTCCACAGCAGACCAAATATAATTCATATAACAGACAGCTGACAGAATATAATATAATAGACAGCTGACAGAATATAATATAATAGACAGCTGACAGCTGACAGAATATAATATAATATAATAGACAGCTGACAGAATATAATATAGACAGCTGACAGAATATAATATAATAAACAGCTGACAGAATATAATATAATAGACAGCTGACAGAATATAATATAATAGACAGCTGACAGAATATAATATAACAGACAACTGACAGAATATAATATAATATAACAGACAACTGACAGAATATAATATAACAGACAGCTGACAGAATATAATATAATAGACAGCTGACAGAATATAATATAATATAACAGACAGCTGACAGAATATAATATAATAGACAGCTGACAGAATATAATATAATAGACAGCTGACAGAATATAATATAACAGACAGCTGACAGAATATAATATAATAGACAGCTGACAGAATATAATATAACAGACAGCTGACAGAATATAATATAATATAACAGACAGCTGACAGAATATAATATAATAGACAGCTGACAGAATATAATATAATAGACAGCTGACAGAATATAATATAACAGACAGCTGACAGAATATAATATAACAGACAGCTGACAGAATATAATATAACAGACAGCTGACAGAATATAATATAACAGACAGCTGACAGAATATAATATAACAGACAGCTGACAGAATATAATATAATAGAAAGCTGACAGAATATAATATAATAAATATAATATAATATAATAGACAGCTGACAGAATAAAATATAATAGACAGCTGACAGAATATAATATAATAGAAAGCTGACAGAATATAATATAATATAATAGACCGCTGACAGAATATAATATAATAGACAGCTGACAGAATATAATATAATAGACAGCTGACAGAATATAATATCACAGACAGCTGACAGAATATAATATAACAGACAGCTGACAGAATATAATATAATAGACAGCTGACAGAATATAATATAATAGACAGCTGACAGAATATAATATAATAGACAGCTGACAGAATATAATATAATATAATAGACAGCTGACAGAATATAATATAATATAATAGACAGCTGACAGAATATAATATAATAGACAGCTGACAGAATATAATATAATAGACAGCTGACAAAATATAATATAATAGACAGCTGACAGAATATAATATAATATAATAGACAGCTGACAGAATATATTATAATAGACAGCTGACAGAATATAATATAATAGAAAGCTGACAGAATATAATATAATATAATAGACAGCTGACAGAATATAATATAATATAAAAGATAGCTGACAGAATATAATATAATAGACAGCTGACAGAATATAATATAATAGACAGCTGACAGAATATAATATAACAGACAGCTGACAGAATATAATATAATAGACAGCTGACAGAATATAATATAATAGACAGCTGACAAAATATAATATAATAGACAGCTGACAGAATATAATATAATAGATAGCTGACAGAATATAATATAATATAACAGACAGCTGACAGAATATAATATAATAGACAGCTGACAAAATATAATAGACAGCTGACAGAATATAATATAATAGACACCTGACAGAATATAATATAACAGACAGCTGACAGAATATAATATAACAGACAGCTGACAGAATATAATATAATAGAAAGCTGACAGAATATAATATAATAAATATAATATAATATAATAGACAGCTGACAGAATAAAATATAATAGACAGCTGACAGAATATAATATAATAGAAAGCTGACAGAATATAATATAATATAATAGACCGCTGACAGAATATAATATAATAGACAGCTGACAGAATATAATATAATAGACAGCTGACAGAATATAATATCACAGACAGCTGACAGAATATAATATAACAGACAGCTGACAGAATATAATATAATAGACAGCTGACAGAATATAATATAATAGACAGCTGACAGAATATAATATAATAGACAGCTGACAGAATATAATATAATATAATAGACAGCTGACAGAATATAATATAATATAATAGACAGCTGACAGAATATAATATAATAGACAGCTGACAGAATATAATATAATAGACAGCTGACAAAATATAATATAATAGACAGCTGACAGAATATAATATAATATAATAGACAGCTGACAGAATATATTATAATAGACAGCTGACAGAATATAATATAATAGAAAGCTGACAGAATATAATATAATATAATAGACAGCTGACAGAATATAATATAATATAAAAGATAGCTGACAGAATATAATATAATAGACAGCTGACAGAATATAATATAATAGACAGCTGACAGAATATAATATAACAGACAGCTGACAGAATATAATATAATAGACAGCTGACAGAATATAATATAATAGACAGCTGACAAAATATAATATAATAGACAGCTGACAGAATATAATATAATAGATAGCTGACAGAATATAATATAATATAACAGACAGCTGACAGAATATAATATAATAGACAGCTGACAAAATATAATAGACAGCTGACAGAATATAATATAATAGACACCTGACAGAATATAATATAATAGAAAGCTGACAGAATATAATATAATATAATAGACAGCTGACAGAATATAA
Organism: Salvelinus alpinus; assembly: GCF_045679555.1. Classification (NCBI taxonomy): domain Eukaryota; kingdom Metazoa; phylum Chordata; class Actinopteri; order Salmoniformes; family Salmonidae; genus Salvelinus; species Salvelinus alpinus. The sequence goes on along the minus strand of NC_092103.1, from coordinate 50,275,803 downwards.
TATAATAGATAGCTGACAGAATATAATATAATATAACAGACAGCTGACAGAATATAATATAATAGACAGCTGACAAAATATAATATAATAGACAGCTGACAGAATATAATATAATAGATAGCTGACAGAATATAATAGACAGCTGACAGAATATAATATAATAGACACCTGACAGAATATAATATAATAGACACCTGACAGAATATAATATAATAGACACCTGACAGAATATAATATAATAAACAGCTGACAGAATATAATATAATATAATAGACAGCTGACAGAATATAATATAATAGACAGCTGACAGAATATAATATAATATAACAGACAGCTGACAGAATATAATATAATATAACAGACAGCTGCCAGAATATAATATAACAGACAGCTGACAGAATATAATATAATAGACAGCTGACAGAATATAATATAATATAACAGACAGCTGACAGAATATAATATAATATAACAGACAGCTGCCAGAATATAATATAATAGACAGCTGACAGAATATATAATATGACAGCTGACAGAATATAATATAATAGATAGCTGACAGAATATAATATAATAGACAGCTGACAGAATATAATATAATATGACAGCTGACAGAATATAATATAATAGATAGCTGACAGAATATAATATAATAGACAGCTGACAGAATATAATATAATAGACAGCTGACAGAATATAATATAACAGACAGCTGACAGAATATAATATAACAGACAGCTGACAGAATATAATATAATAGACAGCTGACAGAATATAATATAATATGACAGCTGACAGAATATAATATAATAGATAGCTGACAGAATATAATATAATAGACAGCTGACAGAATATAATATAATAGACAGCTGACAGAATATAATATAATATAATAGACAGCTGACAGAAAATAATATAATAGACAGCTGACAGAATATAATATAATAGACAGCTGACAGAATATAATATAATATAACAGACAGCTGACAGAATATAATATAATATAACAGACAGCTGACAGAATATAATATAACAGACAGCTGACAGAATATAATATAACAGACAGCTGACAGAATATAATATAACAGACAGCTGACAGAATATAATATAATATAACAGACAGCTGACAGAATATAATATAACAGACAGCTGACAGAATATAATATAACAGACAGCTGACAGAATATAATATAATAGAAAGCTGACAGAATATAATATAATAAATATAATATAATAGACAGCTGACAGAATATAATATAATAGACAGCTGACAGAATATAATAGAAAGCTGACAGAATATAATATAATATAATAGACCGCTGACAGAATATAATATAATAGACAGCTGACAGAATATAATATAATAGACAGCTGACAGAATATAATATAACAGACAGCTGACAGAATATAATATAACAGACAGCTGACAGAATATAATATAATAGACAGCTGACAGAATATAATATAATAGACAGCTGACAGAATATAATATAATAGACAGCTGACAGAATATAATATAATATAATAGACAGCTGACAGAATATAATATAATAGACAGCTGACACAATATAATATAATAGACAGCTGACAGAATATAATATAATAGACAGCTGACAGAATATAATATAATATAATAGACAGCTGACAGAATATAATATAATATAATAGACAGCTGACAGAATATAATATAACAGACAGCTGACAGAATATAATAGACAGCTGACAGAATATAATATAATAGACAGCTGACACAATATAATATAATAGACAGCTGACACAATATAATAGACAGCTGACAGAATATAATATAATAGACAGCTGACACAATATAATATAATAGACAGCTGACAGAATATAATATAATAGATAGCTGACAGAATATAATATAATATAATAGACAGCTGACAGAATATAATATAATATAATAGACAGCTGACAGAATATAATATAATAGACAGCTGACAGAATATAATATAATAGACAGCTGACAGAATATAATATAATAGACCGCTGACAGAATATAATATAACAGACAGCTGACAGAATATAATATAATAGACCGCTGACAGAATATAATATAACAGACAGCTGACAGAATATAATATAATAGACAGCTGACAGAATATAATATAATAGGCAGCTGACAGAATATAATATAATAGGCAGCTGACAGAATATAATATAATATAATAGACAGCTGACATAATATAATATAAAAGATAGCTGACAGAATATAATATAATATTATAGACAGCTGACAGAATATAATATAATATTATAGACAGCTGACAGAATATAATATAAAAGATAGCTGACAGAATATAATATACTATTATAGACAGCTGACAGAATATAATATAATATTATAGACAGCTGACAGAATATAATATAATATTATAGACAGCTGACAGAATATAATATAATAGACAGCTGACAGAATATAATATAATATAACAGACAGCTGACAGAATATAATATAATAGACAGCTGACAGAATATAATATAATAGACAGCTGACAGAATATAATATAACAGACAGCTGACAGAATATAATATAATAGACAGCTGACAGAATATAATATAACAGACAGCTGACAGAATATAATATAATATAACAGACAGCTGACAGAATATAATATAATAGACAGCTGACAGAATATAATATAATAGACAGCTGACAGAATATAATATAACAGACAGCTGACAGAATATAATATAACAGACAGCTGACAGAATATAATATAACAGACAGCTGACAGAATATAATATAACAGACAGCTGACAGAATATAATATAACAGACAGCTGACAGAATATAATATAATAGAAAGCTGACAGAATATAATATAATAAATATAATATAATAGACAGCTGACAGAATAAAATATAATAGACAGCTGACAGAATATAATATAATAGAAAGCTGACAGAATATAATATAATATAATAGACCGCTGACAGAATATAATATAATAGACAGCTGACAGAATATAATATAATAGACAGCTGACAGAATATAATATCACAGACAGCTGACAGAATATAATATAACAGACAGCTGACAGAATATAATATAATAGACAGCTGACAGAATATAATATAATAGACAGCTGACAGAATATAATATAATAGACAGCTGACAGAATATAATATAATATAATAGACAGCTGACAGAATATAATATAATAGACAGCTGACAGAATATAATATAATATAATAGACAGCTGACAGAATATAATATAATAGACAGCTGACAGAATATAATATAATAGACAGCTGACAAAATATAATATAATAGACAGCTGACAGAATATAATATAATATAATAGACAGCTGACAGAATATATTATAATAGACAGCTGACAGAATATAATATAATAGAAAGCTGACAGAATATAATATAATATAATAGACAGCTGACAGAATATAATATAATATAAAAGATAGCTGACAGAATATAATATAATAGACAGCTGACAGAATATAATATAATAGACAGCTGACAGAATATAATATAATATAACAGACAGCTGACAGAATATAATATAATAGACAGCTGACAGAATATAATATAATAGACAGCTGACAAAATATAATATAATAGACAGCTGACAGAATATAATATAATAGATAGCTGACAGAATATAATATAATATAACAGACAGCTGACAGAATATAATATAATAGACAGCTGACAAAATATAATAGACAGCTGACAGAATATAATATAATAGACACCTGACAGAATATAATATAATAGAAAGCTGACAGAATATAATATAATATAATAGACAGCTGACAGAATATAATATAATAGATAGCTGACAGAATATAATATAATATAACAGACAGCTGACAGAATATAATATAATAGACAGCTGACAAAATATAATATAATAGACAGCTGACAGAATATAATATAATAGATAGCTGACAGAATATAATAGACAGCTGACAGAATATAATATAATAGACACCTGACAGAATATAATATAATAGACACCTGACAGAATATAATATAATAGACACCTGACAGAATATAATATAATAAACAGCTGACAGAATATAATATAATATAATAGACAGCTGACAGAATATAATATAATAGACAGCTGACAGAATATAATATAATATAACAGACAGCTGACAGAATATAATATAATATAACAGACAGCTGCCAGAATATAATATAACAGACAGCTGACAGAATATAATATAATAGACAGCTGACAGAATATAATATAATATAACAGACAGCTGACAGAATATAATATAACAGACAGCTGCCAGAATATAATATAATAGACAGCTGACAGAATATATAATATGACAGCTGACAGAATATAATATAATAGATAGCTGACAGAATATAATATAATAGACAGCTGACAGAATATAATATAATATGACAGCTGACAGAATATAATATAATAGATAGCTGACAGAATATAATATAATAGACAGCTGACAGAATATAATATAATAGACAGCTGACAGAATATAATATAACAGACAGCTGACAGAATATAATATAATAGACAGCTGACAGAATATAATATAATATGACAGCTGACAGAATATAATATAATAGATAGCTGACAGAATATAATATAATAGACAGCTGACAGAATATAATATAATAGACAGCTGACAGAATATAATATAATATAATAGACAGCTGACAGAAAATAATATAATAGACAGCTGACAGAATATAATATAATAGACAGCTGACAGAATATAATATAATATAACAGACAGCTGACAGAATATAATATAATATAACAGACAGCTGACAGAATATAATATAACAGACAGCTGACAGAATATAATATAACAGACAGCTGACAGAATATAATATAACAGACAGCTGACAGAATATAATATAATATAACAGACAGCTGACAGAATATAATATAACAGACAGCTGACAGAATATAATATAACAGACAGCTGACAGAATATAATATAATAGAAAGCTGACAGAATATAATATAATAAATATAATATAATAGACAGCTGACAGAATATAATATAATAGACAGCTGACAGAATATAATAGAAAGCTGACAGAATATAATATAATATAATAGACCGCTGACAGAATATAATATAATAGACAGCTGACAGAATATAATATAATAGACAGCTGACAGAATATAATATAACAGACAGCTGACAGAATATAATATAACAGACAGCTGACAGAATATAATATAATAGACAGCTGACAGAATATAATATAATAGACAGCTGACAGAATATAATATAATAGACAGCTGACAGAATATAATATAATATAATAGACAGCTGACAGAATATAATATAATAGACAGCTGACACAATATAATATAATAGACAGCTGACAGAATATAATATAATAGACAGCTGACAGAATATAATATAATATAATAGACAGCTGACAGAATATAATATAATATAATAGACAGCTGACAGAATATAATATAACAGACAGCTGACAGAATATAATAGACAGCTGACAGAATATAATATAATAGACAGCTGACACAATATAATATAATAGACAGCTGACACAATATAATAGACAGCTGACAGAATATAATATAATAGACAGCTGACACAATATAATATAATAGACAGCTGACAGAATATAATATAATAGATAGCTGACAGAATATAATATAATATAATAGACAGCTGACAGAATATAATATAATATAATAGACAGCTGACAGAATATAATATAACAGACAGCTGACAGAATATAATATAATAGACAGCTGACAGAATATAATATAATAGACCGCTGACAGAATATAATATAACAGACAGCTGACAGAATATAATATAATAGACCGCTGACAGAATATAATATAACAGACAGCTGACAGAATATAATATACTAGACAGCTGACAGAATATAATATAATAGACAGCTGACAGAATATAATATAATAGGCAGCTGACAGAATATAATATAATATAATAGACAGCTGACATAATATAATATAAAAGATAGCTGACAGAATATAATATAAAAGATAGCTGACAGAATATAATATAATATTATAGACAGCTGACAGAATATAATATAATATTATAGACAGCTGACAGAATATAATATAATATTATAGACAGCTGACAGAATATAATATAATATAACAGACAGCTGACAGAATATAATATAATAGACAGCTGACAGAATATAATATAATAGACAGCTGACAGAATATAATATAATAGATAGCTGACAGAATATAATATAATATAACAGACAGCTGACAGAATATAATAGAATAGACAGCTGACAAAATATAATAGACAGCTGACAGAATATAATATAATAGACACCTGACAGAATATAATATAATAGACACCTGACAGAATATAATATAATAGACACCTGACAGAATATAATATAATAAACAGCTGACAGAATATAATATAATATAATAGACAGCTGACAGAATATAATATAATAGACAGCTGTCAGAATATAATATAATATAACAGACAGCTGACAGAATATAATAGACAGCTGACAGAATATAATATAATATAACAGACAGCTGACAGAATATAATATAATAGACAGCTGACAGAATATAATATAATATAACAGACAGCTGACAGAATATAATATAACAGACAGCTGACAGAATATAATATAACAGACAGCTGACAGAATATAATATAATAGAAAGCTGACAGAATATAATATAACAGACAGCTGACAGAATATAATATAATATAACAGACAGCTGACAGAATATAATATAATAGACAGCTGACAGAATATAATATAATAGACAGCTGACAGAATATAATATAACAGACAGCTGACAGAATATAATATAACAGACAGCTGACAGAATATAATATAACAGACAGCTGACAGAATATAATATAACAGACAGCTGACAGAATATAATATAACAGACAGCTGACAGAATATAATATAATAGAAAGCTGACAGAATATAATATAATAAATATAATATAATATAATAGACAGCTGACAGAATAAAATATAATAGACAGCTGACAGAATATAATATAATAGAAAGCTGACAGAATATAATATAATATAATAGACCGCTGACAGAATATAATATAATAGACAGCTGACAGAATATAATATAATAGACAGCTGACAGAATATAATATCACAGACAGCTGACAGAATATAATATAACAGACAGCTGACAGAATATAATATAATAGACAGCTGACAGAATATAATATAATAGACAGCTGACAGAATATAATATAATAGACAGCTGACAGAATATAATATAATATAATAGACAGCTGACAGAATATAATATAATAGACAGCTGACAGAATATAATATAATATAATAGACAGCTGACAGAATATAATATAATAGACAGCTGACAGAATATAATATAATAGACAGCTGACAAAATATAATATAATAGACAGCTGACAGAATATAATATAATATAATAGACAGCTGACAGAATATATTATAATAGACAGCTGACAGAATATAATATAATAGAAAGCTGACAGAATATAATATAATATAATAGACAGCTGACAGAATATAATATAATATAAAAGATAGCTGACAGAATATAATATAATAGACAGCTGACAGAATATAATATAATAGACAGCTGACAGAATATAATATAATATAACAGACAGCTGACAGAATATAATATAATAGACAGCTGACAGAATATAATATAATAGACAGCTGACAAAATATAATATAATAGACAGCTGACAGAATATAATATAATAGATAGCTGACAGAATATAATATAATATAACAGACAGCTGACAGAATATAATATAATAGACAGCTGACAAAATATAATAGACAGCTGACAGAATATAATATAATAGACACCTGACAGAATATAATATAATAGAAAGCTGACAGAATATAATATAATATAATAGACAGCTGACAGAATATAATATAATAGATAGCTGACAGAATATAATATAATATAACAGACAGCTGACAGAATATAATATAATAGACAGCTGACAAAATATAATATAATAGACAGCTGACAGAATATAATATAATAGATAGCTGACAGAATATAATAGACAGCTGACAGAATATAATATAATAGACACCTGACAGAATATAATATAATAGACACCTGACAGAATATAATATAATAGACACCTGACAGAATATAATATAATAAACAGCTGACAGAATATAATATAATATAATAGACAGCTGACAGAATATAATATAATAGACAGCTGACAGAATATAATATAATATAACAGACAGCTGACAGAATATAATATAATATAACAGACAGCTGCCAGAATATAATATAACAGACAGCTGACAGAATATAATATAATAGACAGCTGACAGAATATAATATAATATAACAGACAGCTGACAGAATATAATATAATATAACAGACAGCTGCCAGAATATAATATAATAGACAGCTGACAGAATATATAATATGACAGCTGACAGAATATAATATAATAGATAGCTGACAGAATATAATATAATAGACAGCTGACAGAATATAATATAATATGACAGCTGACAGAATATAATATAATAGATAGCTGACAGAATATAATATAATAGACAGCTGACAGAATATAATATAATAGACAGCTGACAGAATATAATATAACAGACAGCTGACAGAATATAATATAATAGACAGCTGACAGAATATAATATAATATGACAGCTGACAGAATATAATATAATAGATAGCTGACAGAATATAATATAATAGACAGCTGACAGAATATAATATAATAGACAGCTGACAGAATATAATATAATATAATAGACAGCTGACAGAAAATAATATAATAGACAGCTGACAGAATATAATATAATAGACAGCTGACAGAATATAATATAATATAACAGACAGCTGACAGAATATAATATAATATAACAGACAGCTGACAGAATATAATATAACAGACAGCTGACAGAATATAATATAACAGACAGCTGACAGAATATAATATAACAGACAGCTGACAGAATATAATATAATATAACAGACAGCTGACAGAATATAATATAACAGACAGCTGACAGAATATAATATAACAGACAGCTGACAGAATATAATATAATAGAAAGCTGACAGAATATAATATAATAAATATAATATAATAGACAGCTGACAGAATATAATATAATAGACAGCTGACAGAATATAATAGAAAGCTGACAGAATATAATATAATATAATAGACCGCTGACAGAATATAATATAATAGACAGCTGACAGAATATAATATAATAGACAGCTGACAGAATATAATATAACAGACAGCTGACAGAATATAATATAACAGACAGCTGACAGAATATAATATAATAGACAGCTGACAGAATATAATATAATAGACAGCTGACAGAATATAATATAATAGACAGCTGACAGAATATAATATAATATAATAGACAGCTGACAGAATATAATATAATAGACAGCTGACACAATATAATATAATAGACAGCTGACAGAATATAATATAATAGACAGCTGACAGAATATAATATAATATAATAGACAGCTGACAGAATATAATATAATATAATAGACAGCTGACAGAATATAATATAACAGACAGCTGACAGAATATAATAGACAGCTGACAGAATATAATATAATAGACAGCTGACACAATATAATATAATAGACAGCTGACACAATATAATAGACAGCTGACAGAATATAATATAATAGACAGCTGACACAATATAATATAATAGACAGCTGACAGAATATAATATAATAGATAGCTGACAGAATATAATATAATATAATAGACAGCTGACAGAATATAATATAATATAATAGACAGCTGACAGAATATAATATAACAGACAGCTGACAGAATATAATATAATAGACAGCTGACAGAATATAATATAATAGACCGCTGACAGAATATAATATAACAGACAGCTGACAGAATATAATATAATAGACCGCTGACAGAATATAATATAACAGACAGCTGACAGAATATAATATAATAGACAGCTGACAGAATATAATATAATAGACAGCTGACAGAATATAATATAATAGGCAGCTGACAGAATATAATATAATATAATAGACAGCTGACATAATATAATATAAAAGATAGCTGACAGAATATAATATAAAAGATAGCTGACAGAATATAATATAATATTATAGACAGCTGACAGAATATAATATAATATTATAGACAGCTGACAGAATATAATATAATATTATAGACAGCTGACAGAATATAATATAATATAACAGACAGCTGACAGAATATAATATAATAGACAGCTGACAGAATATAATATAATAGACAGCTGACAGAATATAATATAATAGATAGCTGACAGAATATAATATAATATAACAGACAGCTGACAGAATATAATATAATAGACAGCTGACAAAATATAATAGACAGCTGACAGAATATAATATAATAGACACCTGACAGAATATAATATAATAGACACCTGACAGAATATAATATAATAGACACCTGACAGAATATAATATAATAAACAGCTGACAGAATATAATATAATATAATAGACAGCTGACAGAATATAATATAATAGACAGCTGTCAGAATATAATATAATATAACAGACAGCTGACAGAATATAATAGACAGCTGACAGAATATAATATAATATAACAGACAGCTGACAGAATATAATATAATAGACAGCTGACAGAATATAATATAATATAACAGACAGCTGACAGAATATAATATAACAGACAGCTGACAGAATATAATATAACAGACAGCTGACAGAATATAATATAATAGAAAGCTGACAGAATATAATATAATAAATATAATATAATAGACAGCTGACAGAATATAATATAATAAACAGCTGACAGAATATAATAGAAAGCTGACAGAATATAATATAATATAATAGACCGCTGACAGAATATAATATAATATAATAGACAGCTGACAGAATATAATATAATAGACAGCTGACAGAATATAATATAACAGACAGCTGACAGAATATAATATAACAGACAGCTGACAGAATATAATATAATAGACAGCTGACAGAATATAATATAATAGACAGCTGACAGAATATAATATAATAGACAGCTGACAGAATATAATATAATATAATAGACAGCTGACAGAATATAATATAATAGACAGCTGACACAATATAATATAATAGACAGCTGACAGAATATAATATAATAGATAGCTGACAGAATATAATATAATATAATAGACAGCTGACAGAATATAATATAATATAATAGACAGCTGACAGAATATAATATAACAGACAGCTGACAGAATATAATAGACAGCTGACAGAATATAATATAATAGACAGCTGACACAATATAATATAATAGACAGCTGACACAATATAATAGACAGCTGACAGAATATAATATAATAGACAGCTGACACAATATAATATAATAGACAGCTGACAGAATATAATATAATAGATAGCTGACAGAATATAATATAATATAATAGACAGCTGACAGAATATAATATAATATAATAGACAGCTGACAGAATATAATATAATAGACAGCTGACAGAATATAATATAATATAATAGACAGCTGACAGAATATAATATAACAGACAGCTGACAGAATATAATAGACAGCTGACAGAATATAATATAATAGACAGCTGACAGAATATAATATAATAGACAGCTGACAGAATATAATATAATATAATAGACAGCTGACAGAATATAATATAATAGACAGCTGACACAATATAATATAATAGACAGCTGACACAATATAATAGACAGCTGACAGAATATAATATAATAGACAGCTGACACAATATAATATAATAGACAGCTGACAGAATATAATATAATAGATAGCTGACAGAATATAATATAATATAATAGACAGCTGACAGAATATAATATAATATAATAGACAGCTGACAGAATATAATATAACAGACAGCTGACAGAATATAATATAATAGACAGCTGACAGAATATAATATAATAGACCGCTGACAGAATATAATATAACAGACAGCTGACAGAATATAATATAATAGACCGCTGACAGAATATAATATAACAGACAGCTGACAGAATATAATATAATAGACAGCTGACAGAATATAATATAATAGACAGCTGACAGAATATAATATAATAGGCAGCTGACAGAATATAATATAATATAATAGACAGCTGACAGAATATAATATAAAAGATAGCTGACAGAATATAATATAATATTATAGACAGCTGACAGAATATAATATAATATTATAGACAGCCGACAGAATATAATATAAAAGATAGCTGACAGAATATAATATAATATTATAGACAGCTGACAGAATATAATATAATATTATAGACAGCTGACAGAATATAATATAATATTATAGACAGCTGACAGAATATAATATAATATAACAGACAGCTGACAGAATATAATATAATAGACAGCTGACAGAATATAATATAATAGACAGCTGACAGAATATAATATAATAGATAGCTGACAGAATATAATATAATATAACAGACAGCTGACAGAATATAATATAATAGACAGCTGACAAAATATAATAGACAGCTGACAGAATATAATATAATAGACACCTGACAGAATATAATATAATAGACACCTGACAGAATATAATATAATAGACACCTGACAGAATATAATATAATAAACAGCTGACAGAATATAATATAATATAATAGACAGCTGACAGAATATAATATAATAGACAGCTGACAGAATATAATATAATATAACAGACAGCTGACAGAATATAATAGACAGCTGACAGAATATAATATAATATAACAGACAGCTGACAGAATATAATATAATAGACAGCTGACAGAATATAATATAATATAACAGACAGCTGACAGAATATAATATAATATAACAGACAGCTGACAGAATATAATATAATAGACAGCTGACAGAATATAATATAATAGACAGCTGACAGAATATAATATAATATGACAGCTGACAGAATATAATATAATAGATAGCTGACAGAATATAATATAATAGACAGCTGACAGAATATAATATAATAGACAGCTGACAGAATATAATATAATAGACAGCTGACAGAAAATAATATAATAGACAGCTGACAGAATATAATATAATAGACAGCTGACAGAATATAATATAATATAATAGACAGCTGACAGAATATAATATAATAGACAGCTGACAGAATATAATATAATAGACAGCTGACAGAATATAATATAATAGACAGCTGACAGAATATAATATGACAGCTGACAGAATATAATATAATAGACAGCTGACAGAATATAATAGACAGCTGACATAATATAATATAACAGACAGCTGACAGAATATAACATAATAGACAGCTGACAGAATATAATATAATATAATAGACAGCTGACAGAATATAATATACAGCTGACAGAATATAATATAATATGACAGCTGACAGAATATAACATAATAGACAGCTGACAGAATATAATATAATATAATAGACAGCTGACAGAATATAATATACAGCTGACAGAATATAATATAATAGACAGCTGACAGAATATAAAATAATAGACAGCTGACAGAATATAATATAATAGACCGCTGACAGAATATAATATAATAGACAGCTGACAGAATATAATATAATATAATAGACAGCTGACAGAATATAATATACAGCTGACAGAATATAATATAATATGACAGCTGACAGAATATAACATAATAGACAGCTGACAGAATATAATATACAGCTGACAGAATATAATATAATAGACAGCTGACAGAATATAATATAATAGACAGCTGACAGAATATAATATAATAGACAGCTGACAGAATATAATATAATAGACAGCTGACAGAATATAATATAATAGACAGCTGACAGAATATAATAGACAGCTGACAGAATATAATATAATATAATAGACAGCTGACAGAATATAATATAATATAATAGACAGCTGACAGAATATAATATAATAGACAGCTGACAGAATATAATATAATAGACAGCTGACAGAATATAATATAATAGACAGCTGACAGAATATAATATAATAGACAGCTGACAGAATATAATATAATATAATAGACAGCTGACAGAATATAATAGACAGCTGACAGAATATAATATAATAGACAGCTGACAGAATATAATATAATAGATAGCTGACAGAATATAATATAATAGACAGCTGACAGAATATAATATAATAGATAGCTGACAGAATATAATATAATAGACAGCTGACAGAATATAATATAATATAATAGACAGCTGACAGAATATAATATAATATAACAGACAGCTGACAGAATATAATATAATATAATAGACAGCTGACAGAATATAATATAACAGACAGCTGACAGAATATAATATAATATAACAGACAGCTGACAGAATATAATATAATAGACAGCTGACAGAATATAATATAATAGACAGCTGACAGAATATAATATAACAGATAGCTGACAGAATATAATATAATAGATAGCTGACAGAATTAGACAGCTGATCTTGTCACTCTTCAGTTGTTTGTTTTAATTCACAGCCTAACACTTACATATCCCTTTCAGCACGAGCCCTCACACTGTTCGCCCTGATTCCCATGCCCACCATCCGTGCCCTACTGTCTAAACAGGTCAACGGCTCATCATATGGTAAGTTCTGTAATGCATGTCTTTCAGTCATATAACATGACACAATATAATATGACAGCTGACAGAATATAATATTGTCTCTATAACCGCATTCTCTAGTTCTACCGCCCCCGTCTCTAGTTCTATAACCGCATTCTCTAGTTCTAGAGCCCCCGTCTCTAGTTCTATAACCGCATTCTCTAGTTCTAGAGCCCCCGTCTCTAGTTCTATAACCGCATTCTCTAGTTCTAGAGCCCCCGTCTCTAGTTCTATAACCGCATTCTCTAGTTCTAGAGCCCCCGTCTCTAGTTCTATAACCGCATTCTCTAGTTCTAGAGCCCCCGTCACTAGTTCTACTGCCCCCGTCTCTAGTTCTACTGCCCCCGTCTCTAGTTCTACTGCCCCCGTCTCTAGTTCTACTGCCCCCGTCTCTAGTTCTACTGCCCCCGTCTCTAGTTCTAGAGCCCCCGTCTCTAGTTCTAGAGCCCCCGTCTCTAGTTCTACTGCCCCCGTCTCTAGTTCTACTGCCCCCGTCTCTAGTTCTACTGCCCCCGTCTCTAGTTCTACAGCCCCCGTCTCTAGTTCTACCGCCCCCGTCTCTAGTTCTACCGCCCCCGCCACTAGTTCTACCGCCCCCGTCACTAGTTCTACCGCCCCCGTCTCTAGTTCTACCGCCCCCGTCTCTAGTTCTACCGCCCCCGCCACTAGTTCTACCGCCCCCGTCACTAGTTCTACCGCCCCCGTCACTGGTTCTACCGCCCCCGTCTCTAGTTCTACCGCCCCCGTCTCTAGTTCTAGAGCCCCCGTCTCTAGTTCTACTGCCCCCGTCTCTAGTTCTACTGCCCCCGTCTCTAGTTCTAGAGCCCCCGTCTCTAGTTCTACTGCCCCCGTCTCTAGTTCTACCGCCCCCGTCTCTAGTTCTACCGCCCCCGTCTCTAGTTCTACCGCCCCCGTCTCTAGTTCTACCGCCCCCGTCTCTAGTTCTACCGCCCCCGCCACTAGTTCTACCGCCCCCGTCACTAGTTCTACCGCCCCCGTCTCTAGTTCTACCGCCCCCGTCTCTAGTTCTACCGCCCCCGCCACTAGTTCTACCGCCCCCGTCTCTAGTTCTAGAGCCCCCGTCTCTAGTTCCACCGCCCCCGTCTCTAGTTCCACCGCCCCCGTCTCTAGTTCCACCGCCCCCGTCTCTAGTTCCACCGCCCCCGTCTCTAGTTCTACAGACCCCGTCTCTAGTTCTACAGACCCCGTCTCTAGTTCTACAGACCCCGTCTCTAGTTCTACAGACCCCGTCTCTAGTTCTAGAGCCCCCGTCTCTAGTTCCACCGCCCCCGTCTCTAGTTCCACCGCCCCCGTCTCTAGTTCCACCGCCCCCGTCTCTAGTTCCACCGCCCCCGCCACTAGTTCTACCGCCCCCGTCACTAGTTCTACCGCCCCCGTCTCTAGTTCTACCGCCCCCGTCTCTAGTTCTACCGCCCCCGCCACTAGTTCTACCGCCCCCGTCTCTAGTTCCACCGCCCCCGTCTCTAGTTCCACCGCCCCCGTCTCTAGTTCCACCGCCCCCGTCTCTAGTTCCACCGCCCCCGTCTCTAGTTCCACCGCCCCCGTCTCTAGTTCCACAGACCCCGTCTCTAGTTCCACAGACCCCGTCTCTAGTTCCACAGACCCCGTCTCTAGTTCCACAGACCCCGTCTCTAGTTCCACAGACCCCGTCTCTAGTTCCACAGACCCCGTCTCTAGTTCTACAGACCCCGTCTCTAGTTCTACCGCCCCCGTCTCTAGTTCTACCGCCCCCGCCACTAGTTCCACCGCCCCCGTCTCTAGTTCCACCGCCCCCGTCTCTAGTTCCACCGCCCCCGTCTCTAGTTCCACCGCCCCCGTCTCTAGTTCCACCGCCCCCGTCTCTAGTTCTACCGCCCCCGTCTCTAGTTCTACCGCCCCCGTCTCTAGTTCTACCGCCCCCGTCTCTAGTTCTACCGCCCCCGTCCCTAGTTCTACCGCCCCCGTCTCTAGTTCTACAACTCCCGTCTCTACTTCTACAACTCCCGTCTCTACTTCTACAACTCCCGTCTCTACTTCTACAACCCCCGTCTCTAGTTCTAGAACCCCCGTCTCTAGTTCTAGAACCCCCGTCTCTAGTTCTAGAACCCCCGTCTCTAGTTCTAGAACCCCCGTCTCTAGTTCTAGAACCCCCGTCTCTAGTTCTAGAACCCACCGTCTCTAGTTCTAGAACCGCTGTCTATAAAAATCAGTAGTGTATATTAGGGTCATGTTAGGGTGAAATCAGTAGGGTATATTAGGGTGAAATCAGTAGGTTATATTAGGGTGAAATCCGTAGGGTATATTAGGGTGAAATCAGTAGGGTATATTAGGGTGATGTTAGGGTGAAATCAGTAGGGTATATTAGGGTGAAATCAGTAGGTTATATTAGGGTGAAATCCGTAGGGTATATTAGGGTGAAATCAGTAGGGTATATTAGGGTGATGTTAGGGTGAAATCAGTAGGTTATATTAGGGTCATGTTAGGGTGAAATCAGTAGGGTATATTAGGGTCATGTTAGGGTGAAATCAGTAGGGTATATTAGGGTCATGTTAGGGTGAAATCAGTGGGGTATATTAGGGTGAAATCAGTAGGGTATATTAGGGTATATTAGGGTGAAATCAGTAGGGTATATTAGGGTGATGTTAGGGTGAAATCAGTAGGTTATATTAGGGTCATGTTAGGGTGAAATCAGTAGGGTATATTAGGGTGAAATCAGTAGGGTATATTAGGGTGAAATCAGTAGGGTATATGAGGGTGAAATCAGTAGGGTATATGAGGGTGAAATCAGTAGGGTATAATAGGGTCATGTTAGGGTGAAATCAGTAGGGTATATTAGGGTGAAATCAGTAGGGTATATTAGGGTGAAATCAGTAGGGTATATGAGGGTGAAATCAGTAGGGTATATGAGGGTGAAATCAGTAGGGTATAATAGGGTCATGTTAGGGTGAAATCAGTAGGGTATATTAGGGTGAAATCAGTAGGGTACTTGAGGGTGAAATCAGTAGGGTATATTAGGGTGGGATCAGTATTAGGGTCATGTTAGGGTGAAATCAGTAGGGTATATTAGGGTGAAATCAGTAGGGTATATTAGGGTGAAATCAGTAGGGTATATTAGGGTGGGATCAGTATTAGGGTCATGTTAGGGTGAAATCAGTAGGGTATATTAGGGTGAAATCAGTAGGGTATATTAGGGTGAAATCAGTAGGGTATATTAGGGTGAAATCAGTAGGGTATAATAGGGTCATGTTAGGGTGAAATCAGTAGGGTATATTAGGGTGAAATCAGTAGGGTATATGAGGGTGAAATCAGTAGGGTATATTAGGGTCATGTTAGGGTGAAATCAGTAGGGTATATTAGGGTCATGTTAGGGTGAAATCAGTAGGGTATATGAGGGTGAAATCAGTAGGGTATATTAGGGTCGTGTTAGGGTGAAATCAGTAGGGTATATTAGGGTCGTGTTAGGGTGAAATCAGTAGGGTATATTAAGGTCGTGTTAGGGTGAAATCAGTAGGGTATATTAAGGTCATGTTAGTAGTTATTATTAGCTAGTCAGTCAGGTGTGGTCAGGAGGGATTGTGTGTCTCTAAAGGGTATAGTCAATGACGGACTGGCCATCTGGAGCACCGGGAGTTTTCCCGGTGGGCCGCTTGACAAATGGGGCCGGTGCAACGCAAAATATAAATAACCCCAGCCCCCGCTAAAATTAAAATAACCAATTGCCGTGTGTCTGACTGGCCCAGGCGAGTGGGCTGCCGGCCCTCTGCCACTGCGGTTGGGTAATACATCTGTCAGCCTCTCTCTCCCAGCCAATTACTTTTGGTCCAGTCCATTCTAACATTACCCAGGATACATAGCGGCGCGGAGCGGACAAACAAAGAGAAAAAACATAAAGGTGGTGCTGAAAAGAGAGAAGAAGAGGTTGAAGTCCCTTGAGGCTGATGCAGCCAAATGTTTTAAAATAACAAATTATTCATTTGGCATCTCAGACTAGTTAGTCTGAAGGCACTGGCAGTAGAGAGGAGAGAGGAGAGAGAGCAACCTATTGTTGAGCCCAGCGATACCAGTTCATCTGTTAGTCAAGGTTTGGCAGCTGAAGCGGTACGACAGAAGACAATAGGGAGAAGATAAGCAACGTTTGGGTTTGTCTAGCTGGCGATTTAGCTATATCGGGTGCCTTTTGTTGAAACAAGAGCTCGTCAATGTCACTTTTCGTGAACCGACCAATCACAGCCTGGATGGGAAGAGATATTTTAAAAAAGGTTGACATGCTACAGCAAACGTTGGAAACGTTGAACTCATTGTTATGCATGAATGGTTCTGATTATTGACAAGTTAGTACCTAACAAACTAGAGACTAACCACCAATGTAGACCATTTTTCTTGCACAAGGATTTCATGACGGAACAAAACCTACAAAAATTATAAATGTTGGTTGTGTATTTCTTAAAATGCTGTATTGTCCAATTGGAATTAATATTATACCAGATGTACAGTCGAAGTGGGAAGTTTACATACACCTTAGCCAAATACATTTCAACTCAGCTTTTCACAATTCCTGACATTTAATCCTAGTAAAAATGCCCTGTCTTAGGTCATTTAGGATCACCACTTTATTTTAAGAATGTCAAATGTCAGAATAATAGTAGAGAGAATGATTTATTTCAGCTTTATTTCATCACGGTGGGTCAGAAGTTTACATACACTCAATTAGTATTTGGTTGCATTGCCTTTTAATTGTTTAATTTGGGGCAAACATTTCGGATAGCCTTCATGTTGTGAAGGCTACCACAATAACTTGGGTGAATTTTGGCCCATTCCTCCTGACAGAGCTGGTGTAACTGAGTCAGGTTTGTAGGCCTCCTTGCTCGTACATGCTTTTTCAGTTCTGTCCACAAAATTTTCTATAGGATTGAGGCCAGGGCTTTGTGATGGCCACTCCAATACCTTGACTTTGTTGTCCTTAAGCCATTTTGCCACAACTTTGGAAGTATGCTTGGGATCATTGTCCATTTGGAAGACCCATTTGCGACCTAGCTTTAACTTCCTGACTGATGTCTTGAGATGTTGCTTCAATATATCCACATCATTTTCCTGCCTCGATGCCATCTATTTTGTGAAGTAAACCAGTCCCTCCTGCAGCAAAGCACCCCGACAACATGATGCTGCCACCCCCGTGCTTCACGGTTGGGATGGTGTTCTTCGGCTTGCAAGCGTCCCCCTTTTTCCTCCAAACATAACGATGGTCATTATGGCCAAACAGTTCTATTTTTGTTTCATCAGACAAGAGGACATTTCTCCAAAAAGTACGATCTTTGTCCCCATGTGCAGTTGCAAACCGTAGTCTGGCTTTTTTAATGGAGGTTTTGGAGCAGTGGCTTCTTCCTTGCTGAGCGGTCATTCAGGTTATGTCGATATAGGACTCATTTTACTGTGGATATAGATACTGTTGTACCTATTTCCTCCAGCATTTTCACAAGGTCCTTTGCTGTTGTTCTGCGATTGATTTGCACTTTTTGCACCAAAGTACGTTCATCTCTAGGAGACAGAACGCGTCTCCTTCCTGAGCGGTATGACGGCTGCGTGGTCCCATGGTGTTTATACTTGCGTACTATAGTTTGTACAGATGAACGTGGTACCTTCAGGCGTTCGGAAATTGCTCCCAAGGATGAACCAGACTTGTGGAGGTCTCAATTCTTTTTTTCTGAAGCAGCTTGTACGCTAGAAGACAGCAGGGACCATGTTACCATGGCAACTTTCTAGAGATGATCATTCTGCTGGGAAAGTACGACCTGTACGACCTCACTGCCTGCATAGAGAAAAGCAACACACTGAGTCCTGGTCAAGGCAGAGGCTCTCTAATCACTCTGATCAATAACGTCATTACCGCCATCCAACACACAATGCAGGCCACCATAGCAAGTGAAATCCAGGAAGCTGGTATGTTTTCAGTCCAGATTGACGCTACGCAGGACATTACGACACAAGATCAATGCTCTGTCATAGTCAGGTATGTGACGAACGTCGTCCATGAGAGGCTTCAGCAAGTGATTCCACTGATGGAGCCTCCAGTATGCAAGGCCAGTATAAAGGCTTCTCTGCCGTGCAAAGTCCACCAATCGAGTGCTTGTGTGGTGCTATGCACAGGATTTGAAGAATTCACAACCAGGACTATGGAGGATCCATGGACCTGAAGGAAATGAAGACGAGGTGGAGAACAAGAGCTGTTCAACTCACGAGGACTGTCAAATCAAATCAAATCTATTTATATAGCCCTTCTTACATCAGCTGATATCTCAAAGTGCTGTACAGAAACCCAGCCTAAAACCCCAAACAGCAAGGAATGCAGGTGTAGAAGCACGATGGCTAGGAAAAACTCCCTAGAAAGGCCAAAACCTAGGAAGAAACCTAGAGAGGAACCAGGCTATGAGGGGTGGCCAGTCCTCTTCTGGCTGTGCCGGGTGGAGATTATAACAGAACATGGCCAAGATGTTCAAATGTTCATAAATGACCAGCACGGTCAAATAATAATAATCACAGTAGTTGTCGAGGGTGCAACAAGTCAGCACCTCAGGAGTAAATGTCAGTTGGCTTCTCATAGCCGATCATTAAGAGTATCTCTACCGCTCCTGCTGTCTCTAGAGAGTTGAAAACAGCAGGTTTGGGACAGGTAGCACGTCCGGTGAACAGGTCAGGGTTCCATAGCCACAGGCAGAACAGTTGAAACTGGGGCAGCAAGGAGTCATCATGCCAGGTAGTCCTGACGCATGGTCCTAGGGCTCAGGTCCTCCGAGAGAGAGAAAGAAAGAGAGAAAGAGAGAATTAGAGAAAGCATACTTAAATTCACACAGGACACCGGATAAGACAGGAGAAGTACTCCAGATATAACAGACTGACCCTAGCCCCCCGACACATAAACTACTGCAGCATAAATACTGGAGGCTGAGACAGGAGGCGTCAGGAGACACTGTGGCCCCATCCGATGATACCCCCGGACAGGGCCAAACAGGCAGGATATAACCCCACCCACTTTGCCAAAGCACAGCCCTCACACCACTAGAGGGATATCTTCAACCACCAACTTACCATCCTGAGACAAGGCCGAGTATAGCCCACAAAGATCTCCGCCACGGCACAACCCAAGGGGGGGCGCCAACCCGGACAGGAAGATCACGTCAGTGACTCAACCCACTCAAGTGACACACCCCTCCTAGGGATGGCATGGAAGAGCACCAGTAAGCCAGTGACTCAGCCCCTGTAATAGGGTTAGAGGCAGAGAATCCCAGTGGAGAGAGGGGAACCGGCCAGGCAGAGACAGCAAGGGCAGTTCGTTGCTCCAGAGCCTTTCCGTTCACCTTCACACTCCTAGGCCAGACTACACTTAATCATATGACCTACTGAAGAGATGAGTCTTCAGTAAAGACTTAAAGGTTGAGACCGAGTCTGCGTCTCTCACATGGGTAGGCAGACCATTCCATAAAAATGGAGCTCTATAGGAGAAAGCCCTGCCCAGTGTGTTGCTACCGTATTCTTAGTCAGTACAACCTATTGACCGACGCATACCACATCCTGGGCCTTGCTTACATTTACATTTACATTTAAGTCATTTAGCAGACGCTCTTATCCAGAGCGACTTACAAATTGGAAAGTTCATACATATTCATCCTGGTCCCCCCGTGGGGAATGAACCCACAACCCTGGCGTTGCAAGCGCCATGCTCTACCAACTGAGCCACACGGGACCACAAGTTCTTACAAGTTCCTACTTACCCTGTCAGTAACCCAGGTAGCTTGCGAGCGCAGCTTCTCTACTCTGAAATTCATCAAGAGTAGGCTCAGGAGCACCCTATCTCAACAGCACCTGGAGGCTTTTATGCTCATGGTGACTGAGCGAGATGTTTTAATGACCCTGGACAGTGACCTGGTTATAGATGGCATTGCTGAGAGAAGTGAGTTACTGCGGAAATTGCTAATTTAAAATATGTTTATTTTGATTGTATTCTATGACTCGCCTACACACCAGGCTTTTCACCAACACATTTCTCCCTGTCTTATTTATTTTACTGGTCAGATGGTTCCAGAGATTCCTGGCACCTTGCAGCCAGTGACATTATGCCAATATGTGCTCCTTCTAGCCAGCCTCCTCCTAAGAGCCACACGTTCCCCTTGTTCTATTTTACATCCTTTTTACTTTAAGTTATTTTGATAAATATTGTTCAGTAATCTTGTTTACATAAAGTGTGGGTGGTGGTGTATCGCTGGGGGGGGGGGGGGGTTTGGTCAAAATGTCCAGGGACGTGTTTCATTCCCAGTCTGTCCCTGGGTGTAGTTAGTATTAGCTTGTCAGTCAGGTGTGGTCAGGGACATGTTACCTGTCCCTGGGTGTAGTTAGTTAACTGCCTACAGTCAGGTGTGGTCAGGGTGTATAGTGTGTCTCTAAACATCACATCCTTTATCTTCCTGACAGTCTGAGACTGGAAGTGAGACTGCATGCCACAGAACAAACAGGAAGCTCTGGCAAATGGCACCCTATTCCCTTTATAGTGCACTACGAACCCCTTCACACCAGCAGGAGACCTTTAGGGGTGCACGCTATTCCCTTTATAGTGCACTACGAACCCCTTCACACCTGTAGGGAACAGGAGACCTTTAGCGATGCACCCTATTCCCTTCATAGTGCACTACGAACCCCTTCACACCAGCAGGAGACCTTTAGTGATGCACCCTATTCCCTTCATAGTGCACTACGAACCCCTTCACACCAGCAGGAGACCTTTAGTGATGCACCCTATTCCCTTCATAGTGCACTACGAACCCCTTCACACCAGCAGGAGACCTTTAGTGATGCACCCTATTCCCTTCATAGTGCACTACGAACCCCTTCACACCAGCAGGAGACCTTTAGTGATGCACCCTATTCCCTTTATAGTGCACTACGAACCCCTTCACACCAGCAGGAGACCTTTAGTGATGCACCCTATTCCCTTCATAGTGCACTACGAACCCCTTCACACCAGCAGGAGACCTTTAGTGATGCACCCTATTCCCTTCATAGTGCACTACGACCCCCTTCACACCAGCAGGGAACAGGAGACCTTTAGTGATGCACCCTATTCCCTTTATAGTGCACTACGAACCCCTTCACACCAGCAGGAGACCTTTAGTGATGCACCCTATTCCCTTCATAGTGCACTACGACCCCCTTCACACCAGCAGGGAACAGGAGACCTTTAGTGATGCACCCTATTCCCTTCATAGTGCACTACGAACCCCTTCACACCAGCAGGAGACCTTTAGTGATGCACCCTATTCCCTTCATAGTGCACTACGAACCCCTTCACACCAGCAGGGAACAGGAGACCTTTAGTGATGCACCCTATTCCCTTCATAGTGCACTACGAACCCCTTCACACCAGCAGGAGACCTTTAGTGATGCACCCTATTCCCTTCATAGTGCACTACGAACCCCTTCACACCAGCAGGAGACCTTTAGTGATGCACCCTATTCCCTTCATAGTGCACTACGACCCCCTTCACACCAGCAGGGAACAGGAGACCTTTAGTGATGCACCCTATTCCCTTTATAGTGCACTACGAACCCCTTCACACCAGCAGGAGACCTTTAGTGATGCACCCTATTCCCTTCATAGTGCACTACGAACCCCTTCACACCAGCAGGAGACCTTTAGTGATGCACCCTATTCCCTTCATAGTGCACTACGAACCCCTTCACACCAGCAGGAGACCTTTAGCGATGCACCCTTGTTATCGCTAAGTAAATAACTATAACAAAGCTTTCGTTAGTATGTGGTTGAACCAGAACAGGCAATCTGTTAATTCTCTTCTCTGTTCTACTGTGACGTGATAAAAAGGGGAAGTTACAACTACTGTAGCAAGCAGACAAGTCAACCTATCGCACACCACCACCACCACCACCACCACAGCATGAATAGATGTACTTTCTGCCAACAACTTTACTCAACCGGAACTATCTGACCAGCTAGTATATCCAGTTCTGCTTCCTTTAAGGGCTCTATGTAATATGTAGCGTTACAGCGTGGTTGAAATGTAAAGGCAGCATTAGCGGAGACTACATTTACAGGTTAAATGGCTGCATACGTCAGCTCAATCAGAATTACCTTCAAATGTAGGTTACGCAATCTGTAAGGCTTCAGCGATAGAGATTGAATAGAGCCCTAATCATTTGAAAAAGGGAGCGCTACACTGATTTGGCAGAGAGAAAATAGTAAATGCCTTTCACCCATTGACATAATGCTCCTCTCAGACCTACAGTGTGTAGAGTACCAGCGTCCTCTACTGACACTGGTAGGAAACTGCAGCAGACAGACGATGCTGACTGACATGTCTCTTCACAGGGATCACCCTCATCTCACTGCAGCTGTCCTTTAAGATCGCCAGCCTGGCCTACACTCCCATCTACACCAAGGTTTACCAGGCTACGTTGGACTGGTTCCCTGGGTTTGTCTTCACCCTGTCCAGCATCTTCACCGTCCTGGCCACCATACCTGTCAGGTAAGATGTGACATCATCAGTCCTCGCCACTATACCTGGTCCGGTAAGATATGACATCATCAGTCCTCATCACCATACCTGTCAGGTAAGATGTGACATCATCAGTCCTCGCCACCATACCTGTCAGGTAAGATGTGACATCATCAGTCCTCACCACTATACCTGGTCAGGTAAGATATGACATCATCAGTCCTCGCCACCATACCTGTCAGGTACATAATATATATTAGTACATTCCATTTAGCAGACACTTTTATCCAAAGGAACGTACAGTCATGCGTACACACATTTTACATACGGGTGGTCCTCGGGAATCCGACCCGCTATCCTGGCATTACAACCCACATGCTCTAGCAACTGAGCTCCTGAGGACATCATACCCCTAAGTACAGTGTAAGTACAGGTTGTTGTTACACTGAATGGAGACACGGTAATAAGGGCCCTGTAATGTAACATGCGCTCTCCTCTCCTCCAGCATGGTGGGCTGCAGAGCTGGCCGGGCTGACGGTTATGAAAGGATCCCGGGGGACTGAGGGTGGTGATGTCGTCGTGTCACCATGTCAGGCCATGAGACAATACTGAGGGTACTGTGAATGTTGGGGAAACCGCACTATAACGAGCCTTGGATTGAATCCCAGCCTGAGACTGAGGCAATGGACATGAACTGACAGGGTATTAAACTTCTTGCAACTATAGGGGGTGCTGTTCCGCATTAGCATATTTGGGTCTCCAAATTAAACTGCCTCGTGCTAAATTCTTGATCGTACAATATGCATATTATTGTTATTATTGGATAGAAAACAGTCTATAGTTTCTATAGGAGTTGAAATTTTGTCTCTGAGTGGTACAGAACAATTTTTACAGCACTTTTCATGACAGGGTTCAGATTTCAGAAATTTTTACCTCTGATCTGGGGTCTGTTTATAAGGCCACAGTGAATGCTATGAAGAAACCGACACTGCCTACGTCTTCCTCTGGGTGTCTGTACGTCATCACGTTTTCAATGAAATCGATGGGACGTTCACAGCCATTATAAATGACCAAAATGTACAGAGACGGCCCTTTCTCAACGTGCGCCTCAAGCGTGAAGGCCATCGGACCTGCCTCGTTCCAAATCGTTTTCTAACCAGCTATATTTCTCCGGTCATGTTTTCAGTCGTTATAGTTGTTAAAAACATCATAATGTAGTTAATTTTAACCGTTTTATATCAATTTATATCCGTTTAGTGCGATTCTGAGGAATTTATTTGTCGTGCACTTTCTAGCTTTGGGAACGTTTCGCGGTCTCGGTCGTTGTTAGTGGACATTTCGAAGGACAGAGGACATCTATCGACCAAAAGACGTTTATAACATAGAAAGGATACATTGCCCAAGAATATGATGGAAGATCAGCTCAAAGTAAGCAATATTTAATATGATAAACCGTGTTTCTGTCGAAATATTTTAAACGCATATATCGCCATTTTGTTTTGTATAGCTTCACTTGGCCAACCCTGTATTGAAAAGTAAGGATAATTTTAAAAATGTAAATCAGCGGTTGCATTAAGAACTAATTTGTCTTTCGATTCCTGTCAACCCTGTATTTTTTAGTCAAGTATATGATTAGCTTTTAATTAAACTAGATCACTCTGATAGATGACGTCAGACATATTGAGGCTTGATTTCCTAGTATTTTCATTGTGTAACCACGGTTTTGTATGGCTAAATATGCACCTTTTCGAACAAACTGTATATGTATGTTGTAAAATGATGTTACAGGAGTGTCATCGGAAGAATTCTGAGAAGGTTAGTGAAAAAATTAATATCTTTTGGCGGTGATTACGTTATAGCGCTCTTTGGCTGGAATTGATGCTCTGGTAACGTTTTCACATGTAGTATGCTAACTTATCGATTTATTGTGTTTTCGCTGTAAAACGCTTAGAAAATCTGAAATATTGTCTGGAATCACAAGATCTGGGTCTTTCCATTGCTATGCTTTGTCTATTCTTATGAAATGTTTTATGATGAGTAAATTGGTCATACACGTTGCTCTATCTAGTAATTCTAGTCGATTTGCGATGGTCGGTGCAATTGTAAACTGTGATTTCTACCTGAAATATGCACTTTTTTCTAACAAAAACTATCCTATACCATGAATATGTTATCAGACTGTCATCTGAAGAGGTTTTTTCTTGGTTAGTGGATATCAATATCTTAGTTGAGCCGAATTGGTGATAGCACCTGAAGGAGTAAGAAACTGATGGAGTTAGAATAGTGGTGTATTTTGCTAACGTGTTTAGCTAATAGATTTACATATTTTGTCTTCCCTGTAAAACATTTTAAAAATCTGAAATGGTGGCTTTATTCACAAGATCTGTATCTTTCATCTGGTGTCTTGGACTTGTGATTTAATGATATTTAGATGCTACTATCTACTTCTGAAGCTATGCTATCTATGCTAATCAGTGTGTGGGGGGTGGGGGGTGATCCCGGATACGGGGTTGAGGTTCGGTAAAGGTTAATGAGAAGAGTGTTGACTGGTCCACTGCCTACTACCCATGGCCTTAATATAGAATAATCATAGACTGATTAACTGCCTATTACCCATGGCCTTAATATAGAATAATCATAGACTGATCCACTGCCTACTACCCATGGCCTTAATATAGAATAATCATACTGGTTAACTGCCTACTACCCATGGCCTTAATATAGAATAATCATACTGGTTAAACTTCTTGCCACTATAGGGGGTGCTGTTTTGCATTAGCATAATTTGCTCAACAGATTAAACGGCTTCCTACTCAATTCTTGCTCGTACAATATGCATATTATTATTATTATTGGATAGAAAACACTCTCTAGTTTCTATAGCCGTTGGAATTTTGTCTCTGAGTGGTACAGAACTCAATCTACAGCACTTTTCATGATAGGGAGTCAGATTTCAGACATCTTGACCCCTGATCTGGAGTCAGTTTAAAGGTCCCTGTAAATGCTATGGAGAAACAGACACTTCTTACGTCTTCCCCTGGATGTCAGTACGTGATGACGCTTTGAATGGAGTCGATTGCGCAATCAGGGGCTGTATAAAACAGCAAATACCGGAAGTAGCATCCCTTTGCTGCCTGCGCCTTGCGCACGAAGGACGTCGGACTCGCCTCCTTCCAAGCTTTTGTTTAGCCAGTAATATTTCTCTGGTCATGTTTTTACTCGTTAGAGGTGTTAAAAACATCATAAGGTAGTTAATTTAAACCGTTTTATAGCAATTTATATCCGTTTAGTGCGATTTTGAGGCATTTATTTCTGAGACACTTTGAACCGCTGGGCACGTTTCCAGTTCATGCCGAACGTTAGTGGGCATTTCCACATGGCAAGAGGACAGCTTTCGACCAAAAGACGATTAGACCCAAGAAAGGATTCTTTGCCCAAGATTCTG
This sequence comes from Salvelinus alpinus, assembly GCF_045679555.1. Taxonomy (NCBI): domain Eukaryota; kingdom Metazoa; phylum Chordata; class Actinopteri; order Salmoniformes; family Salmonidae; genus Salvelinus; species Salvelinus alpinus. The sequence continues at coordinate 50,247,128 of NC_092103.1, read as the reverse complement.
ATGGAAGAACAGCTCACAGTAAGAACAATTTATGATGATAAATCGTGTTTCTGTCGAAAAATGTTAAACGCTTATGCCGCCATTTTGTTTTGTATAGCTTCGCTTGGCGCAACCTGTATTGAAAAGTAAGGATAATTTAAAAAATGTAAATCAGCGATTGCATTAAGAACTAATTTGTCTTTCGATTCCTGTCAACCCTGTATTTTTTTGTCAAGTATATGATTAGCTTTTGATTAAACTAGATCACTCAAAGATGGCGACCGACATTTCCAGGCTTGTTTTGCTACTATTTTCATTGTATAACCACGTTTTTTTATGGCTAAATATGCACATTTTCGAACAAACTCTATATGTATGTTGTAAAATGATGTTACTGGAGTGTCATCGGAAGAATTCTGAGAAGGTTAGTGAAAAAATTAATATATTTTGGCGATGATAACGATATCGCTCTCTTTAGCTTGAATTCATGCTGGGGTAACGTTTGCATATGTGGTATGCTAATATAACGATTTATTGTGTTTTCGCCGTAAAACACTTAGAAAATCTGAAATGTTGTCTGAATTCACAAGATCTGTGTCTTTCCATTGCTATGTGCTGTGTATTTTTAAGAAATGTTTTATGATGAGTAAATTGGTAATACAAGTTGCTCTCTGTAGTAATTCTAGTCGCTTTGGTGAGATTTGTGATGGTGGCTGCAATGGCAAACTATGATTTATACCTGAAATATGCACATTTTTCTAACAAAACCTATCCTATACCATAAATATGTTATCAGACTGTCATCTGATGAGGTTTTGTCTTGGTTAGTGGCTATCAATATCTTAGTTTAGCCGAATTGGTGATAGCTACTGGTGGAGAGAAAAAATGGTGGACAAAGAAATTGTGTCTTTTGCTAACGTGTTTAGCTAATAGATTTACATATTGTGTCTTCCCTGTAAAACATTTTAAAAATCTGAAATGGTGGCTTTATTCACAAGATCTGTATCTTTCATTAGGTGTCTTGGACTTGTGATTTAATGATATTTAGATGCTACTATTTAATTGTGACGCTATGCTAGCGATGCTAATCAGTGTGGGGGGGGGGGGGGTGGGGGGGTGATCCCGTATCCGGGGTTGAGGCTCGTTAGAGGTTAACTGCCTACTACCCATGGCCTTAATATAGAATAATCATACTGGTTAACTGCCTACTACCCATGGCCTTAATATAGAATAATCATAGACTGATTAACTGCCTACTACCCATGGCCTTAATATAGAATAATCATAGACTGATCCACTGCCTACTACCCATGGCCTTAATATAGAATAATCATAGACTGATCCACTGCCTACTACCCATGGCCTTTATATAGAATAATCATAGACTGATCCACTGCCGACTACCCATGGCCTTAATATAGAATAATCATAGACTGATCCACTGCCTACTACCCATGGCCTTAATATAGAATAATCATAGAATTAATCATCACATAATATATGCCATTTAGCTTTCAGTTACGTATGGGTGGCGGTGCAAGCCCCAGGCTATACCGACTGAGACACACACTTCATCTTGTGGTCACTGTCAAGACAAGCTGATTGTACAGTAGTTTCTAAAGACAAGCTGTCACACCCTGATCTATTTCACCTGTCTTGTGCTTGTCTCCACCCCCCTCCAGGTGTCGCCCATTTTCCCCATTATCCCCTGTGTATTTATACCTGTTTTCTCTGTCTGTTGCCAGTTCGTCTTGTCTTGTCAAGCCTACCAGCGTTCTTCCCATACTCCTGTTTTCTCTCTAGTCCCTGTTTTATAGTTTTCCCGGTTTTGACCATTCTGCCTGCCCTGACCGCCGTTCTGTACCTTGTGACACTGCCCTGGATTACGGACCTCTGCATGCACTTGACCTGTCGTTTGCCTGCCCCCTGTTTTTGTAATAAACTTTTGTTACTTAGAACTGTCTGCATCTGGGTCTTATCCTGAGGTCTGATCATACGAACGAGCCACTATAAGACCTCATGTCTCAATTGTGTCAAGGATAAAAAATCCTTCTTTAACCAGTTTCCTCCCCTTCATCTACACTGATTGGAGTGGATTTAACAAGTGACATCAATAAGGGATTATAGCTTTCACCTGGATTAAGCTGGTCAGTCTATGTCATGGAAAGAGCAGTTGTTTTTAATACTCAGTATATGTCGCAAGTAAAAGCCTTGGGTGGCGAGTTGATACTATTCCAAGTCTGGAAGGTTAAAACCACCTTCAGATTTAGGGACATGTAAAACTTTCCTATTTATTCTATGAGTTTTATATGAAGTCTGTTATGGCTGGGTTAACTTTAGTAAAGAATGTCTTCAGTGGAGTAATTGGTACTCCCATTAAATCAATATGAAAACTTTGGGAGCCATTCTAAAGAGGTGTATTCTATCTGTAAGATTTATGGGGAGATAATTCAATTTACCTAGATCAGCTTTCATTTTTTTGAGTAATGAGATAAAGTTATCTTTATTTATATTTGTTGTCACTTATTAAGCATTCTAAGTATTTAATATTTTTTATCCTTAAAGTTTCGCTGTCGATTTTCTCTATTGACATTTCCACGTTAATTTTAAATCCTGAGATTTCTGAGTATTACGGATTTTGTTTTTAACAAGAGGGGCACTTGAGTTTTCAGTATTAGTCAGGTATATCAGGAGATCGTCAGCAGATAAGTTTAGTTTATATTCATGTTTACCGATACTGATACCTGTTACGTTTGTATCCTGTCTAATTCTTACTGGATGGGGTTCACTTGCCAGTGCAAACAGGAGGGGGGAGAAGGGACGTCCCTGCCTTGTGCCCCTTTCTAAAGATATTTTATCAGATAATGGCTTAGTTTTGTATATTTTAGCTTTATGATTTTTGTATAATATTTGTATGAAACGTATTATTTCAGCTGGAAAGACGAATGCTTCCAAAGTTTTTAATATAAGAAGACAGTCAAAAGCTTTTTCCAGCATCAACAGTCATTATTGATAAATCTTTTTTTTTTTGCATATTATATTGTTATTGTACATGTTATTGTATTTGTTTTTAAACCTTTTTTAATAACCCCTTAATATGTATATCAAGTCTGGTAATACTTGTGCCATTCTGTTGCTTATACGTTATGTTATTTTATTGTTGACAATTTATAAAAATGTATCTTTAATCTGCAGGGGAATCTGGTTTTAATATGACTGAAATAACCGTTTGATACATGGATATTGGAAGTACTGAGTGTTTTAAATAAACAATTCTATGGGAAAGCCCTGGTTCTTGTCTCTGAGCGAATGTTCTAACAGTGTCTATTATATATTTTTGATTGATTTTAATATTTTGTGATATTTTTTTTAAACTATATCTGCTGATAATTGCTTCAGGGTTGTTGAGTCTACGAAGGCTGTAGGATCAGTTATCAGATCTGTTATTTAATTCTGATTTATATTGATTTTCAGAGAAGCTTTTATATGTTTTATTGTTATTAATAGCATTGTTTCTAATTAAAGCATTTGCATCCTTATCTTAAAAAAATTATAACTGGTTTGGTGTGTATTCATTTTGTGAGGGCTGTGAGACATTTACCGGATTTACTTGCCATCAAATATTTGAGTTTAACCTGTACAGTGGTTCTTTCATTAAAAGTTGCATCATACTGCAGCACACCTTGCAGGCTGCCGAAGAATTCTATGGCACGTTATTTAATTGTCAGCCATTGTTACCATTAATGCTAGTTTGACCACCAGAGGGCATCTTTGAGAAGCATTTGATAGCCTTCAATATTGGCTGTACTAGAGAATTTAAAACGTTTTTTGTAAGAACATAGTATATGGGATTGATTAAGAAATTTAGCTTGATTAATATTATGGTATTTATATTCCAAGAAAAACAAAAAAACAGGGTTTCCGTCAGGATGGAACGGAAAATATGGTGCTGTACAACATGACGGTCGGGAGTAGGCTACAGTACTAAGAGCATAACATTTCCACACCCTAATTGTAGTCTAACCAATACCCAAACGGAGATGAAATTAAAATAAAAATCTCGTTGATTTGTCAAGACCAGTACCCATACTCAAATTTTATTTGTCACATACACATGGTTAGCAGATGTTAATGCGAGTGTAGCGAAATGCTTGTGCTTCTAGTTCCGACCATAGAAGCTGTTTTTCAGTCTCTCGGTCCCTGCTTTGATGCACCTGTACCGACCTCGCCTTCTGGATGATAGCGGGGTGAACAGGCAGTGGCTCAGGTGGTTGTTGTCCTTGATGATCTTTATGGCCTTCCTGTGACATCGGGTGGTGTAGGTGTCCTGGATGGCAGGTAGTTTGCCCCCAGTGATGCGTTGTGCAGACCTCACTACCCTCTGGAGAGCCTTACAGTTATGGGCAGAGCAGTTGCCGTACCAGGCGGTGATACAGCCCGACAGGAGGCTCTCGATTGTGCATCTGTAAAAGTTTGTGAGTGTTTTTGGTGACAATTCGAATTTCTTCAACCTCCTGAGGTTGAAGAGGTGCTGCTGCGCCTTCTTCACCACGCTGTCTGTGTGGTTGGACCATTTCAGTTTGTCCGTGATGTGTACGCCGAGGAACTTAAAACGTTCCACCTTCTCCACTGCTGTCCCATCGATGTGGATAGGGGGCTGCTCCCTTTGCTGTTTCCTGAAGTCCACGATCATCTCCTTTGTTTTGTTGACATTGAGTGTGAGGTTATTTTCCTGAGACCACACTCCGAGGGCCCTCACCTCCTCCCTGTAGGCTGTCTTGTCGTTGTTGGTAATCAAGCCTACCACTGTGGTGTCGTCTGCAAATTTGATGATTGAGTTGGAGGCGTGCATGGCCACGCAGTCATGGGTGAACAGGGAGTACAGGAGAGGGCTGAGAACGCACCCTTGTGGGGCCCCAGTGTTGAGGATCAGCGGGGTGGAGATGTTGTTACCTACCCTCACCACCTGGGGGCGGCCCGTCAGGAAGTCAAGGACCCAGTTGCACAGGGCGGGTCGAGACCCAGGGTCTCGAGCTTAATGACGAGTTTGGAAGGTACTATGGTGTTAAATGCTGAGCTGTAGTCGATGAACAGCATTCTCACATAGGTATTCCTCTTGTCCTAATACAGTAGGTGGCAGTATAGACCTCTGCTGTTACTACAGTAGGGGGCAGTATAGACCTCTGCTGTTACTACAGTAGGTGGCAGTATAGACCTCTGCTGTTACTACAGTAGGTGGCAGTATAGACCTCTACCTACAACTCTGCTGTTACTACAGTAGGGGGCAGTATAGACCTCTGCTGTTACTACAGTAGGTGGCAGTATAGACCTCTGCTGTTACTACAGTAGGTGGCAGTATAGACCTCTACCTGCAACTCTGCTGTTACTACAGTAGGGGGCAGTATTGGCATCTCCAACCAAGCTCCTCTTTAAATATTCAATTTCTAATTTTTTGAATTATCAATTTCTAATTTTTTTTTGCTCCTGCAAGAAAACCCCATCTGCTGAAAATCTCTTTAAATATTCAAGAACCTTGTGCCCCCCCCCCCCCCCATCATCATGAAGCACAATAAATTAGATTTTGTTGGCCTTTACATGTATAGAATCAAAGTTAACCTTTGTTTGTTCCATCTGTCATTGAGAAACCAGAGACACACGAGGGCGGTGGACATCCCATGGAAATGGACGAGTCCATAATATGAATACATAGTTAATGTATACCTTACATATATAAACCCTACGAACATGTAGGCTGAGCAAGCATTTAACAAGAACACCAAAAAAAAAACATAAAGCAAGTAATTCTTTGTACTTTGAGGCACTGGGGCTTCTTGATCCTACTCCTCTCCTAACGTCTGTGGATTATGTGTCACTGTACATAGGGGAAAGACCGCAACTTTTAATACTGTGGTCAGTTCGTAATACCGTGCGAGTTAAATTCAAGTATAGCGGCTGGTGGGGCTCTACTTGTGGACAGTAGGTTCACTGAAAGACCGAAGTGAGATGAGTGGAGGCACCATACATGCCCTCCCAGCTTCCCCGTCCCGATCCCTCGGATAGAGCCCATCTCTACTCTCCCCAATAAACCACCACTGGATCTTACACCTGAAACAAACAAACAATGAATAATAATAACTTCACATCCTCTCCTAATTTGGCCAGAACTCTTATTCATTTTTACAAAAAGTCACAAAAAATAAATGAAATTACATTGTGGTATACACTGTGTACAAAACATTAGGAACACCTTCCTAATATTGAATTGCACCCCCCTTCTGCCCTCAGACAAGCCTCAATTTGGTCGGGGGCAGGGACTCTATAAGGTGTCCACAGGGATGCTGGCCCATGTTGACTAAA
>NC_092103.1:49610792-49615792 GCF_045679555.1 Salvelinus alpinus | reverse complement strand
GCCATTGTGGAGAGGTTGGAGTCTGTTTGATTGAGTGTGTGGACAGGTGTCTTTTATACAGGTAACGAGTTCAAACAGGTGCAGTTAATACAGGTAATGAGTGGAGAACAGGAGGGCTTCTTAAAGAAAAACTAACAGGTCTGTGAGAGCCGGAATTCTTACTGGTTGGTAGGTGATCAAATACTTATGTCATGCAATAAAATGCAAATGAATTACTTAAAAATCATACAATGTGATTTTCTGGATTTTTGTTTTAGATTCCGTCTCTCACAGTTGAAGTGTACCTATTATAAAAATGACAGACCTCTACATGCTTTGTAAGTAGGAAAACCTGCAAAATCGGCAGTGTATCAAATACTTGTTCTCCCCACTGTATATCAATAAATGGTGGGACCAACAGCAATAATAATAGTAGTAGTAGTGGACATGGGATTACCATTAACAACAACTACAACAACAATATTAATCAGAACAACAATACATTAAAGCAACAGTAGTAGACCAGTGTCAACATGCCTGAGAAGACACATGACCTGGTAGTAGACCAGTGTCAACATGACTGGGAAGACACATGACCTGGTATGAAAGACAAAACAAAACAAGATGGGAAATATTATCCACATTACATAGCGGTCAGATAGTCTGCCACCATGTACTGTCTGTTTAGAGCCAAATAGCATTGAAGTTTACTTTGATTTTTTGTTGTGTCTTTCCAATAGGTGATATATTTTTATTTTTGTTTTGTGGTGATTTGGTTGGGCCAGATTTTCTGACTGCTGTCCTGAGGCTCTATGGGGTTGGTTTGGGTTGGTGAACTGAGCCTCAGAACCAGCTGGCTGACTGCTGTCCCGAGGCTCTATGGGGTTGGTTTGGGTTGGTGAACTGAGCCTCAGAACCAGCTGGCTGACTGCTGTCCCGAGGCTCTATGGGGTTGGTTTGGGTTGGTGAACTGAGCCTCAGAACCAGCTGGCTGACTGCTGTCCCGAGGCTCTATGGGGTTGGTTTGGGTTGGTGAACTGAGCCTCAGAACCAGCTGGCTGACTGCTGTCCCGAGGCTCTATGGGGTTGGTTTGGGTTGGTGAACTGAGCCTCAGAACCAGCTGGCTGAGTGCTGTCCTGAGGCTCTATTGGGTTGGTTTGGGTTGGTGAACTGAGCCTCAGAACCAGCTGGCTGAGTGCTGTCCTGAGGCTCTATGGGGTTGGTTTGGGTTGGTGAACTGAGCCTCAGAACCAGCTGGCTGACTGCTGTCCTGAGGCTCTATGGGGTTGGTTTGGGTTGGTGAACTGAGCCTCAGAACCAGCTGGCTGACTGCTGTCCTGAGTCTCTATGGGGTTGGTTTGGGTTGGTGAACTGAGCCTCAGAACCAGCTGGCTGACTGCTGTCCTGAGTCTCTATGGGGTTGGTTTGGGTTGGTGAACTGAGCCTCAGAACCAGCTGGCTGAGGGCTGTCCTGAGGCTCTATGGGGTTGGTTTGGGTTGGTGATCTGAGCCTCAGAACCAGCTGGCTGAGGGGACTCTTCTCTGGTTTCATCTCTTGACATTGTAGAGCTGTGTGATGGAATATTTTGGGGTCACTTGTTTTTAGATGGTTTTAACATTTTATGGCTCTTTTTTTATTCGAATGAGGAGGGTGTATTGGCCCAATTCTGCTCTACATGCGTTATTTGGAGTTTTTCTTTGCACTTGCAATACAGTCTTGTGAAACTCTGCATGCAGTATTTCGATTGGATGTTTGTCCCATTTGGTGAATTCATTGTTAGAGAGTGGACCCCATACTTCACTGCCATATAGCGCAATTGGTTCTATAACTGATTGGACATTTTTGAGCCAGATTCTAATTGGAATTTCGATTTTGATGTTCCTTTTAATGGCATAGAATGCTCTTCTTGCTTTGTCTCTCAGCTCATTCACAGCCCTGTGAAAGCTAGCTGTGTTGCTGATATTTAGTCCTAGATATGTGTAGTTTTTGGTGTGTTCTAATAGAACTGTGTCCAAATAGAATTTATATTTGTCATCCTGATTTCCGTACCTTTTTTGGAATATCATTCTATTTGTTTTTTTTAGGTTAACGGTCAGAGCCCAGGTCTGACAGAACCTGTGAAGATGATCTAGGTGCTGCTGTAACCCCTCTTTAGTGGGAGACAGCAGCACCAGGTCATCTGCGTATAGTAGACACTTGATTTCAGTGTTGTGTAGGGTGATACCAGGTGCTTCTAATGTTTTTGCCAATTCATTAATGGAAGTCTGGGTTTCTGCTCTTTAGCCCAAAAGCAGAGGACTTCAATCCTTGTAAATTCCAACATGCAACATAAAAAGATTTCATAACTTTTTTTTCTTTACCTTCAAAATGAGACAAACACTCACAATCCAACAAAAACTATTAAAATAGGATTTTTCAATTTCAATTCACATCAATTATTTTCAATCTCTCTCTCTCTCTCTCTTTCGTCTCTCTCTCTCTGTCTCTCTCTCTCTCTCCCTCTCTTTTGTCTCTCTCTCTCTCTTTCATCTCTCTCTCTTTCATCTCTCTCTATGTGCTCTGCTCTCCAGCGGCTGTAAATCACAGCTGGTTTAGAAAAAGATAGTCACTGGAAAGGAGAGAAGAGCTGTCGTTCATTTACAGCCGACTCTCCCTGTCTACCTACTAGTATCTCCCTGTCTACCTAGTAGTATCTCCCTGTCTACCTACTAGTATCTCCCTGTCTACCTACTAGTATCTCCCTGTCTACCTACTAGTATCTCCCTGTCTACCTAGTAGTATCTCCCTGTCTACCTACTAGTATCTCCCTGTCTACCTACTAGTATCTCCCTGTCTACCTAGTAGTATCTCCCTGTCTACCTACTAGTATCTCCCTGTCTACCTACTACTATCTCCCTGTGTACCTACTAGTATCTCCCGGTCTACCTAGTAGTATCTCCCTGTCTACCTACTAGTATCTCCCTGTCTACCTACTAGTATCTCCCTGTCTACCTAGTAGTAATCAAATCAAATCAAATTTTATTAGTCACATACACATGGTTAGCAGATGTTAATGCGAGTGTAGCGAAATGCTTGTGCTTCTAGTTCCGACAATGCAGTAATAACCAACAAGTAATCTAACCTAACAATTCCACAACTACTACCTTATACACACACACAAGTGTAAAGGGATAAAGAATATGTACATAAAGATATATGAATGAGTGGTGGTACAGAACGGCATGGCAAGATGCAGTAGATGGTATAGAGTACGGTATATACATATGAGATGAGTACTGTAGGGTATGTAAACATAAAGTGGCATAGTTTAAAGTGGCTAGTGGTACATGTATTACATAAAGATGGCAAGATGCAGTAGATGATATAGAGTACAGTATATACATATGAGATGGGTAATGTAGGGTATGTAAACATTATATTAAGTGGCATTGTTTAAAGTGGCTAGTGGTACATTTTTACATAATTTCCATCAATTCCCATTTTTAAAGTGGCTGGAGTTGAGTCAGTATGTTGGCAGCGGCCGCTAAATGTTAGTGGTGGCTGTTTAACAGTCTGATGGCCTTGAGATAGAAGCTGTTTTTCAGTCTCTCGGTCCCTGCTTTGATGCACCTGTACTGACCTCGCCTTCTGGATGATAGCGGGGTGAACAGGCAGTGGCTTGGGTGGTTGTTGTCCTTGATGATCTTTATGGCCTTCCTGTGACATCGGGTGGTGTAGGTGTCCTGGAGGGCAGGTAGTTTGCCCCCGGTGATGCGTTCTGCAGACCTCACTACCCTCTGGAGAGCCTTACGGTTGTGGGCGGAGCAGTTGCCGTACCAGGCGGTGATACAGCCCGACAGGATGCTCTCGATTGTGCATCTGTAGAAGTTTGTGAGTGCTTTTGGTGACAAGCCGAATTTCTTCAGCCTCCTGAGGTTGAAGAGGCGCTGCTGCGCCTTCTTCACAACGCTGTCTGTGTGGGTGGACCAATTCAGTTTGTCCGTGATGTGTACACCGAGGAACTTAAAACTTTCCACCTTCTCCACTACTGACCCGTCGATGTGGATAGGGGGGTGCTCCCTCTGCTGTTTCCTGAAGTCCACAATCATCTCCTTTGTTTTGTTGACGTTGAGTGTGAGGTTATTTTCCTGACACCACACTCCGAGGGCCCTCACCTCCTCCCTGTAGGCCGTCTCGTCGTTGTTGGTAATCAAGCCTACCACTGTAGTGTCATCCGCAAACTTGATGATTGAGTTGGAGGCGTGCATGGCCACGCAGTCGTGGGTGAACAGGGAGTACAGGAGAGGGCTCAGAACGCACCCTTGTGGGGCCCCAGTGTTGAGGATCAGCGGGGTGGAGATGTTGTTACCTACCCTCACCACCTGGGGGCGGCCCGTCAGGAAGTCCAGGACCCAGTTGCACAGGGCGGGGTCGAGACCCAGGGTCTCGAGCTTGATGACGAGTTTGGAGGGTACTATGGTGTTAAATGCTGAGCTGTAATCGATGAACAGCATTCTCACATGGGTATTCCTCTTGTCCAGATGGGTTAGGGCAGTGTGCAGTGTGGTTGCGATTGCGTCGTCTGTGGACCTATTGGGTCGGTAAGCAAATTGGAGTGGGTCTAGGGTGTCCGGTAGGGTGGAGGTGATATGGTCCTTGACTAGTCTCTCAAAGCACTTCATGATGACGGAAGTGAGTGCTACGGGGCGGTAGTCGTTTAGCTCAGTTACCTTAGCTTTCTTGGGAACAGGAACAATGGTGGCCCTCTTGAAGCATGTGGGAACAGCAGACTGGGATAAGGATTGATTGAATATGTCCGTAAACACACCAGCCAGCTGGTCTGCGCATGCTCTGAGGACGCGGCTGGGAATGCCGTCTGGGCCTGCAGCCTTGCGAGGGTTAACACGTTTAAATGTTTTACTCACCTCGGCTGCAGTGAAGGAGAGCCCGCAGGTTTTGGTAGGGGGCCGTGTCAGTGGCACTGTATTGTCCTCAAAGCGGGCAAAAAAGTTGTTTAGCCTGTCTGGGAGCAAGACATCC
>NC_092103.1:49541603-49610692 GCF_045679555.1 Salvelinus alpinus | reverse complement strand
GGTCCGCGACGGGGTTGGTTTTCTTTTTGTAATCCGTGATTGACTGTAGACCCTGCCACATACCTCTTGTGTCTGAGCTGTTGAATTGCGACTCGATTTTGTCTCTGTACTGGGACTTAGCCTGTTTGATTGCCTTGCGGAGAGAATAGCTACACTGTTTGTATTCGGTCATGCTTCCGGTCACCTTGCCCTGGTTAAAAGCAGTGGTTCGCGCTTTCAGTTTCACGCGAATGCTGCCGTCAATCCACGGTTTCTGGTTTGGGAATGTTTTAATCGTTGCTGTGGGTACGACATCGTCAATGCACTTCCTAATGAACTCGCTCACTGAATCAGCATATTCGTCAATATTGTTGTTGGACGCAATGCGGAACATATTCCAATCCGCGTGATCGAAGCAGTCTTGAAGCGTGGATTCAGATTGGTCGGACCAGCATTGAACAGACCTGAGCGTGGGAGCTTGTTGTTTTAGTTTCTGTTTGTAGGCTGGAATCAACAAAATGGAGTCGTGGTCAGCTTTTCCGAAAGGGGGACGGGGGAGGGCCTTATATGCGTCGCGGAAATTAGTATAACAATGATCTAGGGTTTTTCCAGCCCTGGTAGCACAATCGATATGCTGATAGAATTTAGGGAGTTTTGTTTTTAGATTAGCCTTGTTAAAATCCCCAGCTACGATGAATGCAGCCTCAGGGTGTGTGGTTTCCAGTTTAGAAAGAGTCAGATAAAGTTTGTTCAGGGCCATCGATGTGTCTGCTTGGGGGGGAATATATACGGCTGTGATTATGATTGAAGAGAATTCCCTTGGTAGATAATGCGGTCGACATTTGATTGTGAGGAGTTCTAGATCAGGTGAACAGAATGACTTGAGTTCCTGTGTGTTGTTATGATGATCACACCACGTCTCGTTAATCATAAGGCATACCCCCCCGCCCCTCTTCTTACCAGAAAGATGTTTGTTTCTGTCGGCGCGATGCATGAAGAAACCAGCTGGCTGCACCGACTCCGTTAGCGTCTCTTGAGTTAGCCATGTTTCCGTGAAGCAGAGCACGTTGCAATCCCTGATGTCTCTCTGGAATGCTACCCGTGCTCGGATTTCATCAACCTTATTGTCAAGAGACTGGACATTGGCGAGTAGTATGCTAGGGAGTGGAGCGCGATGTGCCCGTCTCCGAAGCCTGACCACGAGACCGCCTCGTTTGCCCCTTTTACGGCGTCGCACAGGGTCGCCGGCTGGGATCAGATCCATTGTATTGGGTGGAAGGCAAAACACTGGATCCGTTTCGGGAAAGTCATATTCCTGGTAGGAACGATGATGAGTTGACGTTAATCGTATATTCAGTAGTTCCTCCCGACTGTATGTAATGAAACCTAAGATTACCTGGGGTACCGATGTAAGAAATAACACATAAAAAAACAAAATACTGCATATTTTCCAAGGAACGCGAAGCGAGGCGGCCATCTCTTTTCGGCGCCGGAAGTCATCAATAACTTTTTTTAGTATCTCCCTGTCTACCTACTAGTATCTCCCTGTCTACCTAGTAGTATCTCCCTGTCTACCTAGTAGTATCTCCCTGTCTACCTAGTAGTATCTCCCTGTCTACCTAGTAGTATCTCCCTGTCTACCTACTAGTATCTCCCTGTCTACCTAGTAGTATCTCCCTGTCTACCTAGTAGTATCTCCCTGTCTACCTAGTAGTATCTCCCTGTCTACCTAGTAGTATCTCCCTGTCTACCTACTAGTATCTCCCTGTCTACCTAGTAGTATCTCCCTGTCTACCTGCTAGTATCTCCCTGTCTACCTACTACTATCTCCCTGTCTACCTAGTAGTATCTCCCTGTCTACCTAGTAGTATCTCCCTGTCTACCTACTAGTATCTAGCCAGCTCCTCTGGTCATTACCTAGCCTAGTCTGTTTAATCAGACACAGTCTTTGTAAATGTTACATGATTCTCTGCCTGTGGATTAATAACACACACACACTAGCATCAAATCAAATGTATTTTATGAATCCCTTTTTACATCAGCTAATATCACAAAGTGCTGTACTAAAACCCAGCCTAAACCCCAAACAGCAAGCAATGCAGATGTAGAAGCACGGTGGCTAGGAAAAACTCCCTAGATAGGCAGGAACCTAGGAAGAAACCAAGAGAGGAACCAGACTCTGAGGGGTGGCCAGTCCTCATCTGGCTGTGCCGTGTAGTGTTGCACAGATACCAACGTCCTCAATATCATGTAGAGGGCAACGATACAGATTACTGTACTGTATGAACAGTATATAATGTCTCAGATTACAATGCATGTCATATCTGATGCTACCCTTACTGCTGCTAATAAGCATCTGGAACTATTTTCCAGCTTGTCTTTTGTGTCCAATATATAATACTTATCTGTTCAATACCTGATACTTATCTGTTCAATATATAATACTTATCTGTTCAATACCTGATACTTATCTGTTCAATATATAATACTTATCTGTTCAATACCTGATACTTATCTGTTCAATACCTGATACTTATCTGTTCAATATATAATACTTATCTGTTCAATACCTGATACTTATCTGTTCAATATATAATACTTATCTGTTCAATACCTGATACTTATCTGTTCAATACCTGATACTTATCTGTTCAATACCTAATACTTATCTGTTCAATATCTAATACTTATCTGTTCAATATCTGATGCTTATCTGTTCAATATATAATACTTATCTGTTCAATACCTAATACTTATCTGTTCAATATCTAATACTTATCTGTTCAATATCTGATGCTTATCTGTTCAATATATAATGCTTATCTGTTCAATATCTAATACTTATCTGTTCGATATCTGATACTTATCTGTTCAATATCTAATACTTATCTGTTCAATATCTGATACTTATCTGTTCAATACCTGATACTTATCTGTTCAATATCTAATACTTATCTGTTCAATATCTAATACTTATCTGTTCAATATCTAATACTTATCTGTTCAATACCTGATACTTATCTGTTCAATATCTAATACTTATCTGTTCAATACCTGATACTTATCTGTTCAATACCTAATACTTATCTGTTCAATATCTGATACTTATCTGTTCAATATCTGATACTTATCTGTTCAATATCTGATACTTATCTGTTCAATATCTAATACTTATCTGTTCAATACCTGATACTTATCTGTTCAATATCTAATACTTATCTGTTCAATATCTGGTACTTATCTGTTCAATATCTGATACTTATCTGTTCAATATCTGATACTTATCTGTTCAATATCTGATACTTATCTGTTCAATACCTGATACTTATCTGTTCAATATCTAATACTTATCTGTTCAATATCTAATACTTATCTGTTCAATACCTGATACTTATCTGTTCAATATCTAATACTTATCTGTTCAATATCTGATACTTATCTGTTCAATATCTGATACGTATCTGTTCAATATCTGATACGTATCTGTTCAATATCTGATACTTATCTGTTCAATATCTAATACTTATCTGTTCAATATCTAATACTTATCTGTTCAATATCTGATACTTATCTGTTCAATATCTGATACGTATCTGTTCAATACCTGATACTTATCTGTTCAATACCTAATATTTATCTGTTCAATATCTAATACTTATCTGTTCAATATCTAATACTTATCTGTTCAATATCTAATACTTATCTGTTCAATATCTAATACTTATCTGTTCAATACCTGATACTTATATGTTCAATATCTGATACTTATCTGTTCAATATCTGATACTTATCTGTTCAATATCTGATACTTATCTGTTCAATACCTGATAATTATCTGTTCAATACCCGATACTTATCTGTTCAATATCTAATACTTATCTGTTCAATATCTGATACTTATCTGTTTAATATCTGATACTTATCTGTTCAATATCTGATGCTTATCTGTTCAATATCTGATACTTATCTGTTCAATATCTGATACTTATCTGTTCAATATCTGATGCTTATCTGTTCAATATCTAATACTTATCTGTTCAATACCTGATACTTGTCTGTCTGTCTGTCTGTCTGTCTGTCTGTCTGTCTGTCTGTCTGTCTGTCTGTCTGTCTGTCTGTCTGTCTGTCTGTCTGTCTGTCTGTCTGTCTGTCTGTCTGTC
The DNA here is from genome assembly GCF_045679555.1 of Salvelinus alpinus. NCBI lineage: Eukaryota > Metazoa > Chordata > Actinopteri > Salmoniformes > Salmonidae > Salvelinus > Salvelinus alpinus. Next base: position 49,606,553 of record NC_092103.1, on the reverse strand, counting down.
TGTCTGTCTGTCTGTCTGTCTGTCTGTCTGTCTGTCTTAGGTGATGCCCTAGACATAGCAGACCTGACTTTGGTGAACCCTGACCCCATGGTGACATCATCAGACTCTTCCCTCCACTGTGTCAGTAGTGACTGGACCTCCCGGCAAGACAGTACTACCTCCAGCTCCAGCAGTATCCTGGGTATGGGATGGGACTTTCACACAAGATTAACACATTACGTTTGCAATTCTAACACGTTCCACGGCATGTGAAATGTCTTTAAAACCTGTTTCCAATACATTTGAATTGATCTAGGAATTAGGAAATGCACTACAAACTAGCTTTTCAGGTAAACTTGTGAAACCAAACCGCAAAGACAAGGTAGAATGCAGTTTTAACATGTTATCATACATTTTGTGTTACAATAAAGTGACTATTGTGTAATTCTTGTATTTCCAAATGTTTTTTAACATGCACATTTCTGTTAGGTATGGGCCGTGACTACCCCCTGAACCACCCCCAGAGCCTGCCCGTCCGTCCCGATACAGCCTACCCCCATGCCTCCAAGATTGAGTGGAAGACTCGCAGTGATATCTTTGGAAAATTCTACTGCAGGGCGAAAAATAGTGATACAAATCAGATATACACATATAAGATGCTGAATGAAGGTGATAACGCATTGATATGGTGTTCTAGCGTGTACAGTTCTATTCTATTGTTTTGAGGCTTTCCTATTTGGGTCCCTGTGTGGTGTATGGTTGTTGCTAGGAGACCACTGTTTGGGTCCCTGTGTGGTGTATGGTTGTTGCTAGGAGACCCCTGTTTGGGTCCCTGTGTGGTGTATGGTTGTTGCTAGGAGACCCCTGTTTGGGTCCCTGTGTGGTGTATGGTTGTTGCTAGGAGACCCCTGTTTGGGTCCCTGTGTGGTGTATGGTTGTTGCTAGGAGACCCCTGTTTGGGTCCCTGTGTGGTGTATGGTTGTGTTTATGAGAGCACACACAGGGTGCACACTACTGTCATTGCAAGATGCTACTAAAGGAAACACTAACAACCCATAGATAATGAGGATAAACACTGTTATTCTAACTACCTAATGAAACACGAACAATGCCAACCCGACAGACAGACAGACAGAAAGGGGAGTTGATTGCTAGAAGGTGAACATTGGATTTGACTTCCAGTCAAAGTGTTTGTTTGCCTGATGCCATCCTTACTGGACCCTAAGTCACACTGCAAAGTCACTGCAAAACTGTGCCCCCATTCACCTTGTGCCTGTCTAGTTTCTGCTACCCACCACTGAGAGTAAAGTTGTCTACCCACCACTGAGAGTAAAGTTGTCTACCCACCACTGAGAGTAAAGTTGTCTACCCACCACTGAGAGTAACGTTGTCTACCCACCACTGAGAGTAAAGGTGTCTACCCACCACTGAGAGTAAAGTTGTCTACCCACCACTGAGAGTAAAGTTGTCTACCCACCACTGAGAGTAATGTTATCTACCCACCACTGAGAGTAAAGTTGTCTACCCACCACTAAGAGTAAAGTTGTTTACCCACCGCTGAGAGTAAAGTTCTCTACCCACCACTGAGAGTAAAGTTGTCTACCCACCACTGAGAGTAAAGTTGTCTACCCACCACTGAGAGTAAAGTTGTCTACCCACCACTGAGAGTAAAGTTGTCTACCCACCACTGAGAGTAAAGTTGTCTACCCACCACTGAGAGTAAAGTTGTCTACCCACCACTGAGAGTAAAGTTGTTTACCCACCACTGAGAGTAAAGGTGTCTACCCACCACCGAGAGTAATGTTATCTACCCACCACTGAGAGTAAAGTTGTCTACCCACCACTGAGAGTAAAGTTGTCTACCCACCACTGAGAGTAAAGTTGTCTACCCACCACTGAGAGTAAAGTTGTTTACCCACCACTGAGAGTAAAGTTGTCTACCCACCACTGAGAGTAAAGTTGTCTACCCACCACTGAGAGTAAAGTTGTCTACCCACCACTGAGAGTAAAGTTGTCTACCCCACCACTGAGAGTAAAGTTATCTACCCCACCACTGAGAGTAAAGTTGTCTACCCACCACTGAGAGTAAAGTTGTCTACCCACCACTGAGAGTAAAGTTGTCTACCCACCACTGAGAGTAAAGTTGTCTACCCACCACTGAGAGTAAAGTTGTTTACCCACCACTGAGAGTAAAGTTGTCTACCCACCACTGAGAGTAAAGTTGTCTACCCACCACTGAGAGTAAAGTTGTCTACCCACCACTGAGAGTAAAGTTGTCTACCCACCACTGAGAGTAATGTTGTCTACTCACCACTGAGAGTAATGTTATCTACCCCACCACTGAGAGTAAAGTTGTTTGTGTTTGCCTCCCCAGCTGCATTCCTGCCAAAGTCGCTAACCATCACAGTCAGTATAGGAGAAGATGTCAACATCTGTTTCACTCGCAGGAAAGTGTTCGCAGAGGACGCAGTCATCTTTAAGAATGGTAAGTCTTACAGTATGTAAATAGTTACATCGGTTTTTTGCTTGTTTGTTTACATAAAAATGTGTTTTGTTTTGTTTGTATTGGAATGGTTGCTGATGTCTCTCTGTAAAGCTGTCATCAAGGCAAAAGGTGGCTACTTTGATGGATCTCAAATATATAATATATTTTGATAGTTTTTTTTTGCTTACTACATGATTCCGTATGTGTTATTTCGTAGTTTTGATGTCTTCACTATTATTCTACAATGTAGAAAATAGTCAAAAATAAACCACTGGAATGAGTAGGTGTGTCCAAGCTTTTGACTGGTACTGTAAATATATTTTTTAAAATTGCCCCAAAAACTTGGGGGGCCAAATAAAACCACCCGTGTGCCAAATTGGGCAAGCAGGCCGCCAGTTGGGGACACGTGTCATGCGTGAAAAGCCCAGGAGGGCGGCCATTTCTGAGATACTGGATCTGGCGATCATACCACGCTCAAAGCCGCTTACGTCACTCGTTTTTCCCCATTCTAACATTCAATAAAACAGTAACTGAATGCCTCGATGCCTGTCTGCCTGATTTATATAGCAAGCCACGGCCACGTGACTCACTGTCTGTAGGAGCGAACCATTGTCGTGAATGGGGTGGTGTACATAATAAACTGGCTAGTGAGTGTACGTGTATTGTATATTGTTTTCTGGTAAGTTTTATGTTTTTTTTTAATGCTCATATTGTGTATATGCTATTCTTAACCTGTCTACACCACATTGCAGTCCTTCATGCTATTCTTAACCTGTCTACACCACATTGCAGTCCTTCATGCTAATCTACACCACATTGCAGTCCTTCATGCTATTCTTAACCTGTCTAAACCACATTGCAGTCCTTCTGACAGGGGCTCAATGCAGATTAAGGAGTAGTTGGGTTTGGATGCATTTTGGCCTCCGTATGTATCAAATGTCTCAGTGTAGAAGTGCTGATATAGGATCAGGTCCCCCCTCTCCATGTATTCTTATACATTGTGATGTAAAATGCTTAACTGATCTGTGATCAGCACTCCTACTCTGATAGGCTTGATACATATGGCCCCTGGTCCCTCTACAACCACTGTGATTATTATTATCTGACCCTGCTGGTCATCTATGAATGTTTGAACATCTTCGCCATGTTCTGTTATAATCTCCACCCGGCACATCCAGAAGAGGACTGGCCACCCCTCAGAGCCTGGTTCCTCTCTAAGTTTCTTCCTAGGTTCCGGCCTTTCTAGGGAGTTTTTCCTAGTCGCCGTGCTTCTACATCTGCATTGCTTGCTGTTTGGGGGGTTTTAGGCTGGGTTTCTGAACAGCACTTTGTGACATCGGCTGATGTAAAAACAAAAAAGGGCTTTATAAATACATTTGATTGATTGGTCAACAATATTCAGCCCCTCGTGTTTAACACTGATGATCAGCATGTAGTTTGTTATCAACCTTAGTTGAATGCACTGACTGTAAGTCACTCTGGATCAGAGTGTCTGCTAAGGGATGGATCGACAGTCACAGATTGATTACCTGGAATAAAATGGTGGAGGGTCATGCTTTTTCAATTTCAGTAAAGGGGAGGGTTTCATGTTTTAAAAAAATCTAGTTCGAATTTGTAATTGATGACATTTCTATATTTCTCATTGTTTTATAATTTGTTGTCTTTTAGTCCGAAGTATCAATGTGTGGCAGATGCTGCCCTTCACCTTGTCCGCTGGGCAATATCAAGTGCGCCTATATGTTATTTAGTGTGGTCTCAATCAAATGATTCATAGCCTATAGGTTATGAAGTGCATGCTGGGAGAAGCACAGAGCAACGTTGTATTTCTAAGATAGCTGTAGGGATGGTGTAAATAAAACTAGAATGAATTACACACCGCAATGGATATTCCAACCCTGAGCACCGGGCACTGCTCTTGCTGACGAAAACCTTTTGCCTAGCTAATACTGTACTGTGTAGGCCGACAGTGGCAGTTCAGCAGGAGAGTCAAAGGTTTATTTAGAAAATATCCCCCCCCCAAAAATAGCCAAAAGCCTATGTTCTGTTCAGTTTGATAAGAGCACGAAGATGAGAAAGAGGACTGGAGGTCAACTGCGATCGCTTGCAACTACTATAACAGATTTTTATTCAAAAACAATAGGTTTCTTGACCATGCTGTATTTATCAGAGATTCGAGTAACTTACATTGTGGTGCTGAAACTTGAAGCAGCAGCAGCACAACCAATCAGAAACGGACAGTTGTAAAGATTCAGCATAATTCATTGAAACCGTCTTCATTTGAATTACTTTACTAACAACAAGAGGACTTCGTGTTGGAGCCTATTTCTTCCTGTTTAAGAAATAAGAGGTAGTCCTTCCTGTTTGACAGACTACATTAGGCTATAGGCTGCTATATCCATAGATTTTTGTTGTCAATTCCTCCACCCACCTTGCACTTTACATATAAAATAGCCTCCCTCCACGTTAGTGAAGGGCGTAAACGATAGACATGTTCTCTGCTACCCACTTTGTTTTAATTATTATTTGGGGTATAGGGGAGGGTCACTTGTTTTGTTTTTTCAAGCGTTCAGGGATGGTTTAGGTAAAATATATTTTAGCTGAAGGGAGGGCCATTCATTTTAATTTCCAGAGAGGTCAAATTTTCTCCATGTAACCCTGACAGTAAATAAGGTCACTTCCCATATAACCTAACTGTAAATGTAATGTGAAACATCTTGTCTCTCCCAGGCTCCTTCATTCACTCAGTACCTAAGAATGAGATCCCAGACATCCTGGTGTACACCGTCCAGGGAGTGGCGTCTTCAGACGCAGGTCTCTACACAGCCAGGTCCATCGCTGGAGCCAAGTCCACATCAGCCATCACCAGGCTCATCGTCAGAAGTTAGTACAGCACAATACTACCCAATACTACTGTAATAAAACCCCATCACCAGGCTCATCGTCAGAAGTTAGTACTGCACAATACTACCCAATACTACTGTAATACAACCCCATCACCAGGCTCATCGTCAGAAGTTAGTACTGCACAATACTACTGTAATACAACCCCATCACCAGGCTCATCGTCAGAAGTTAGTACTGCACAATACTACCCAATACTACTGTAATACAACCCCATCACTAGGCTCATCGTCAGAAGTTAGTACTTTTACACAATACTACCCAATACCACCAAATACTATTGTAATACAACATTACTGCACCCAATACACTATAATACCCAACACTACACAATACTACCCAATACCACCAAATACTATTGTAATACAACATTACTGCACCCAATACACTATAATACCCAACACTACACAATACTACCCAATACCACCAAATACTATTGTAATACAACATTACTGCACCCAATACACTATAATACCCAACACTACACAATACTACCCAATACCACCAAATACTATTGTAATACAACATTACTGCACCCAATACACTATAATACCCAACACTAACCAATACTACCCAATACCACCAAATACTATTGTAATACAACATTACTACACCCAATATCCTATAATGCCCAACACTACACAATACTACCCAATACCACCAAATACTATTGTAATACAACATTACTGCACCCAATACACTATAATACCCAACACTACACAATACTACCCAATACCACCAAATACTATTGTAATACAACATTACTGCACCCAATACACTATAATACCCAACACTACACAATACTACCCAATACCACCAAATACTATTGTAATACAACATTACTGCACCCAATACACTATAATACCCAACACTACACAATACTACCCAATACCACCAAATACTATTGTAATACAACATTACTGCACCCAATACACTATAATACCCAACACTACACAATACTACCCAATACCACCAAATACTATTGTAATACAACATTACTGCACCCAATACACTATAATACCCAACACTACACAATACTACCCAATACCACCAAATACTATTGTAATACAACATTACTGCACCCAATACACTATAATACCCAACACTACACAATACTACCCAATACCACCAAATACTATTGTAATACAACATTACTGCACCCAATACACTATAATACCCAACACTACACAATACTACCCAATACCACCAAATACTATTGTAATACAACATTACTACACCCAATATCCTATAATACCCAACACTACACAATACTACCCAATACCACCAAATACTATTGTAATACAACATTACTGCACCCAATACACTATAATACCCAACACTACACAATACTACCCAATACCACCAAATACTATTGTAATACAACATTACTGCACCCAATACACTATAATACCCAACACTACACAATACTACCCAATACCACCAAATACTATTGTAATACAACATTACTACACCCAATACACTATAATACCCAACACTACACAATACTACCCAATACCACCAAATACTATTGTAATACAACATTACTGCACCCAATACACTATAATACCCAACACTACACAATACTACCCAATACCACCAAATACTATTGTAATACAACCCATCGGCAGGGTAGCCTAGTGGTTAGAGCATTGGACTAGTAACCGAAAGGTTGCAAGTTCAAATCACTGAGCTGACAAACCTTTGTACCTGACATTGTGTAAAAGTACTACCTTCTGCCCCTGAACAAGGCAGTTAACCAACTGTTCCTAGGCTGTCATTGAAAATAAGAATTTGTTCCTAACTGACTTGCCTAGTAAAATAAAACAATTACTGCAACCCACTACAGAATACTACTGCAGTTCTACTTTTACACAATACTATTGGAGTACTACACAATACTATTGGAGTACTACACAATACTATTGGCGTGGAATAATACTACATAATGTTCCTTATTCTTTCAAAACAACCTGGTTTTTCCCTCGTCAGTTTTGTGTCAAACTTTTATCTGTTACCTACGCTGGAAATTCAATTGACCAATTATAATTGTCTCAACCCAATTAAATGGAGTCCATTGCAATCCAACCCATTTTGGTCCAGGATTATTTTCAGACCAGAGAATTGCTTTCTAACGAGTGCTCTGTTTCAATCCTAGAATGCAAGCCTGGCCTGTGGGGTCCTAGCTGTGAACATAGCTGTCCTGTGTGTTCCAACGGAGGGGTCTGTCATGATGAGACAGGAGAGTGTATCTGTCCACCTGGCTTCAAGGGACAAACCTGTGAAACTGGTAAAAAAGCCAATGAATGCTGACTATAAATGGCTTTGTAAAAAAAACATCATCTAATAGGCTGGTAGGCCCACATCTCATATCTAATAGGCTGGTAGGACTACATCTCATATCTAATAGGCTGGTAGGACTACATCTCATATCTAATAGGCTGGTAGGACTACATCTCATATCTAATAGGCTGGTAGGACTACATCTCATATCTAATAGGCTGGTAGGACTACATCTCATATCTAATAGGCTGGTAGGACTACATCTCATATCTAATAGGCTGGTAGGACTACATCTCATATCTAATAGGCTGGTAGGCCCACATCTCATATCTAATAGGCTGATAGACCTACACCTCATATCTAATAGGCTGGTAGGCCTACACCTCATATCTAATAGGCTGGTAGGACTACATCTCATATCTAATAGGCTGGTAGGACTACACCTCATATCTAATAGGCTGGTAGACCTACATCTCATATCTAATAGGCTGGTAGGACTACATCTCATATCTAATAGGCTGGTAGGCCCACATCTCATATCTAATAGGCTGATAGACCTACACCTCATATCTAATAGGCTGGTAGGCCTACACCTCATATCTAATAGGCTGGTAGGACTACACCTCATATCTAATAGGCTGGTAGGACTACATCTCATATCTAATAGGCTGGTAGGACTACATCTCATATCTAATAGGCTGGTAGGACTACATCTCATATCTAATAGGCTGGTAGGCCTACATCTCATATCTAATAGGCTGGTAGGACTACATCTCATATCTAATAGGCTGGTAGGTCTACATCTCATATCTAATAGGCTGGTAGGACTACACCTCATATCTAATAGGCTGGTAGGACTACACCTCATATCTAATAGGCTGGTAGGACTACATCTCATATCTAATAGGCTGGTAGAACTACATCTCATATCTAATAGGCTGGTAGGACTACATCTCATATCTAATAGGCTGGTAGAACTACATCTCATATCTAATAGGCTGGTAGGACTACACCTCATATCTAATAGGCTGGTAGGCCCACATCTCATATCTAATAGGCTGGTAGGACTACATCTCATATCTAATAGGCTGGTAGGACTACATCTCATATCTAATAGGCTGGTAGGCCCACACCTCATATCTAATAGGCTGGTAGGCCTACACCTCATATCTAATAGGCTGGTAGGCCTACACCTCATATCTAATAGGCTGGTAGGACTACATCTCATATCTAATAGGCTGGTAGGACTACATCTCATATCTAATAGGCTGGTAGGCCCACACCTCATATCTAATAGGCTGGTAGGCCTACACCTCATATCTAATAGGCTGGTAGGCCCACACCTCATATCTAATAGGCTGGTAGGACTACATCTCATATCTAATAGGCTGGTAGGACTACACCTCATATCTAATAGGCTGGTAGGACTACATCTCATATCTAATAGGCTGGTAGGACTACACCTCATATCTAATAGGCTGGTAGGACTACATCTCATATCTAATAGGCTGGTAGGACTACATCTCATATCTAATAGGCTGGTAGGTCTACATCTCATATCTAATAGGCTGGTAGGACTACACCTCATATCTAATAGGCTGGTAGGACTACACCTCATATCTAATAGGCTGGTAGGACTACATCTCATATCTAATAGGCTGGTAGAACTACATCTCATATCTAATAGGCTGGTAGGACTACATCTCATATCTAATAGGCTGGTAGGACTACATCTCATATCTAATAGGCTGGTAGGACTACACCTCATATCTAATAGGCTGGTAGGCCCACATCTCATATCTAATAGGCTGGTAGGACTACATCTCATATCTAATAGGCTGGTAGGACTACATCTCATATCTAATAGGCTGGTAGGCCCACACCTCATATCTAATAGGCTGGTAGGCCTACACCTCATATCTAATAGGCTGGTAGGCCTACACCTCATATCTAATAGGCTGGTAGGCCTACACCTCATATCTAATAGGCTGGTAGGCCTACACCTCATATCTAATAGGCTGGTAGGCCCACATCTCATATCTAATAGGCTGGTAGGACTACACCTCATATCTAATAGGCTGGTAGGACTACATCTCATATCTAATAGGCTGGTAGGACTACATCTCATATCTAATAGGCTGGTAGGCCCACACCTCATATCTAATAGGCTGGTAGACCTACACCTCATATCTAATAGGCTGGTAGGCCTACACCTCATATCTAATAGGCTGGTAGGACTACATCTCATATCTAATAGGCTGGTAGGACTACATCTCATATCTAATAGGCTGGTAGGCCCACACCTCATATCTAATAGGCTGGTAGGCCTACACCTCATATCTAATAGGCTGGTAGGCCCACACCTCATATCTAATAGGCTGGTAGGCCTACACCTCATATCTAATAGGCTGGTAGGACTACATCTCATATCTAATAGGCTGGTAGGCCCACATCTCATATCTAATAGGCTGGTAGGACTACATCTCATATCTAATAGGCTGGTAGGCCTACACCTCATATCTAATAGGCTGGTAGGCCCACATCTCATATATAATAGGCTGGTAGGACTACATCTCATATCTAATAGGCTGGTAGGTCTACATCTCATATCTAATAGGCTGGTAGGCCCACATCTCATATCTAATAGGCTGGTAGGACTACATCTCATATCTAATAGGCTGGTAGGCCCACATCTCAAATCTAATAGGCTGGTAGGACTACATCTCATATCTAATAGGCTGGTAGGCCCACATCTCATATCTAATAGGCTGGTAGGACTACATCTCATATCTAATAGGCTGGTAGGCCCACATCTCATATCTAATAGGCTGGTAGGACTACATCTCATATCTAATAGGCTGGTAGGCCTACATCTCATATCTAATAGGCTGGTAGGACTACATCTCATATCTAATAGGCTGGTAGGACTACATCTCATATCTAATAGGCTGGTAGGCCTACACCTCATATCTAATAGGCTGGTAGGCCTACATCTCATATCTAATAGGCTGGTAGGCCGACATCTCATATCTAATAGGCTGGTAGGCCTACACCTCATATCTAATAGGCTGGTAGGCCTACATCTCATATCTAATAGGCTGGTAGACCTACATCTCATATCTAATAGGCTGGTAGGACTACATCTCATATCTAATAGGCTGGTAGGACTACATCTCATATCTAATAGGCTGGTAGGCCCACATCTCATATCTAATAGGCTGGTAGACCTACATCTCATATCTAATAGGCTGGTAGGACTACATCTCATATCTAATAGGCTGGTAGACCTACATCTCATATCTAATAGGCTGGTAGGCCCACATCTCATATCTAATAGGCTGGTAGGACTACATCTCATATCTAATAGGCTGGTAGGCCTACACCTCATATCTAATAGGCTGGTAGACCTACATCTCATATCTAATAGGCTGGTAGACCTACATCTCATATCTAATAGGCTGGTAGGACTACATCTCATATCTAATAGGCTGGTAGGACTACATCTCATATCTAATAGGCTGGTAGGCCCACATCTCATATCTAATAGGCTGGTAGGTCTACATCTCATATCTAATAGGCTGGTAGGACTACATCTCATATCTAATAGGCTGGTAGGCCCACATCTCATATCTAATAGGCTGGTAGGTCTACATCTCATATCTAATAGGCTGGTAGGCCCACATCTCATATCTAATAGGCTGGTAGGCCCACATCTCATATCTAATAGGCTGGTAGGACTACATCTCATATCTAATAGGCTGGTAGGCCCACATCTCATATCTAATAGGCTGGTAGGTCTACATCTCATATCTAATAGGCTGGTAGGACTACATCTCATATCTAATAGGCTGGTAGGCCCACATCTCATATCTAATAGGCTGGTAGGTCTACATCTCATATCTAATAGGCTGGTAGGACTACATCTCATATCTAATAGGCTGGTAGGCCCACATCTCATATCTAATAGGCTGGTAGGTCTACATCTCATATCTAATAGGCTGGTAGGACTACATCTCATATCTAATAGGCTGGTAGGCCCACATCTCATATCTAATAGGCTGGTAGGTCTACATCTCATATCTAATAGGCTGGTAGGACTACATCTCATATCTAATAGGCTGGTAGGACTACATCTCATATCTAATAGGCTGGTAGGACTACATCTCATATCTAATAGGCTGGTAGGACTACATCTCATATCTAATAGGCTGGTAGGACTACATCTCATATCTAATAGGCTGGTAGGACTACATCTCATATCTAATAGGCTGGTAGGACTACATCTCATATCTAATAGGCTGGTAGGCCTACATCTCATATCTAATTGGCTGGTAGGCCTACATCTCATATCTAATAGGCTGGTAGGACTACATCTCATATCTAATAGGCTGGTAGGACTACATCTCATATCTAATAGGCTGGTAGGACTACATCTCATATCTAATAGGCTGGTAGGACTACATCTCATATCTAATAGGCTGGTAGGACTACATCTCATATCTAATAGGCTGGTAGGACTACATCTCATATCTAATAGGCTGGTAGGACTACATCTCATATCTAATAGGCTGGTAGGACTACATCTCATATCTAATAGGCTGGTAGGACTACATCTCATATCTAATAGGCTGGTAGGACTACATCTCATATCTAATAGGCTGGTAGGACTACATCTCATATCTAATAGGCTGGTAGACCTACATCTCATATCTAATAGGCTGGTAGACCTACATCTCATATCTACTAGGCTGGTAGGCCCACATCTCATATCTAATAGGCTGGTAGGACTACATCTCATATCTAATAGGCTGGTAGGACTACATATCATATCTAATAGGTCTACATCTCATATCTAATAGGCTGGTAGGACTACATCTCATATCTACTAGGCTGGTAGGACTACATCTCATATCTAATAGGCTGGTAGGACTACATCTCATATCTAATAGGCTGGTAGGACTACATCTCATATCTAATAGGCTGGTAGGACTACATCTCATATCTAATAGGCTGGTAGGACTACATCTCATATCTAATAGGCTGGTAGGACTACATCTCATATCTAATAGGCTGGTAGGACTACATCTCATATCTAATAGGCTGGTAGGACTACATCTCATATCTAATAGGCTGGTAGGACTACATCTCATATCTAATAGGCTGGTAGGCCTACATCTCATATCTAATAGGCTGGTAGGACTACATCTCATATCTAATAGGCTGGTAGGACTACATCTCATATCTAATAGGCTGGTAGGACTACATCTCATATCTAATAGGCTGGTAGGACTACATCTCATATCTAATAGGCTGGCAGGACTACATCTCATATCTAATAGGCTGGTAGGACTACATCTCATATCTAATAGGCTGGTAGGACTACATCTCATATCTAATAGGCTGGTAGGACTACATCTCATATCTAATAGGCTGGTAGGACTACATCTCATATCTAATAGGCTGGTAGGACTACATCTCATATCTAATAGGCTGGTAGACCTACATCTCATATCTAATAGGCTGGTAGACCTACATCTCATATCTACTAGGCTGGTAGGCCCACATCTCATATCTAATAGGCTGGTAGGACTACATCTCATATCTAATAGGCTGGTAGGACTACATCTCATATCTAATAGGCTGGTAGGACTACATCTCATATCTAATAGGCTGGTAGGACTACATCTCATATCTAATAGGCTGGTAGGTCTACATCTCATAACTAATAGGCTGGTAGGCCCACATCTCATATTTAATAGGCTGGTAGACCTACATCTCATATCTAATAGGCTGGTAGACCTACACCTCATATCTAATAGGCTGGTAGGACTACATCTCATATCTAATAGGCTGGTAGGACTACATCTCATATCTAATAGGCTGGTAGGACTACATCTCATATCTAATAGGCTGGTAGGACTACATCTCATATCTAATAGGCTGGTAGGACTACATCTCATATCTAAAAGGCTGGTAGGACTACATCTCATATCTAATAGGCTGGTAGGCCTAAATCTCATATCTAATAGGCTGGTAGGTCTACATCTCATATCTAATAGGCTGGTAGGTCTACATCTCATATCTAATAGGCTGGTAGGACTACATCTCATATCTAATAGGCTGATAGACCTACACCTCATATCTAATAGGCTGGTAGGACTACATCTCATATCTAATAGGCTGGTAGGACTACATCTCATATCTAATAGGCTGGTAGGACTACATCTCATATCTAATAGGCTGGTAGGACTACATCTCATATCTAATAGGCTGGTAGGACTACATCTCATATCTAATAGGCTGGTAGGACTACATCTCATATCTAATAGGCTGGTAGGCCTAAATCTCATATCTAATAGGCTGGTAGGTCTACATCTCATATCTAATAGGCTGGTAGGTCTACATCTCATATCTAATAGGCTGGTAGGACTACATCTCATATCTAATAGGCTGGTAGGTCTACATCTCATATCTAATATGCTGGTAGGACTACATCTCATATCTAATAGGCTGGTAGGACTACATCTCATATCTAATAGGCTGGTAGGACTACATCTCATATCTAATAGGCTGGTAGGACTACATCTCATATCTAATAGGCTGGTAGGACTACATCTCATATCTAATAGGCTGGTAGGACTACATCTCATATCTAATAGGCTGGTAGGTCTACATCTCATAACTAATAGGCTGGTAGGCCCACATCTCATATCTAATAGGCTGGTAGACCTACATCTCATATCTAATAGGCTGGTAGACCTACATCTCATATCTACTAGGCTGGTAGGCCCACATCTCATATCTAATAGGCTGGTAGGCCTAAATCTCATATCTAATAGGCTGGTAGGTCTAAATCTCATATCTAATAGGCTGGTAGGTCTACATCTCATATCTAATAGGCTGGTAGGACTACATCTCATATCTAATAGGCTGATAGACCTACACCTCATATCTAATAGGCTGGTAGGACTACATCTCATATCTAATAGGCTGATAGACCTACACCTCATATCTAATAGGCTGGTAGGACTACATCTCATATCTAATAGGCTGGTAGGACTACATCTCATATCTAATAGGCTGGTAGGACTACATCTCATATCTAATAGGCTGGTAGGACTACATCTCATATCTAATAGGCTGGTAGGACTACATCTCATATCTAATAGGCTGGTAGGACTACATCTCATATCTAATAGGCTGGTAGGCCTAAATCTCATATCTAATAGGCTGGTAGGTCTACATCTCATATCTAATAGGCTGGTAGGTCTACATCTCATATCTAATAGGCTGGTAGGACTACATCTCATATCTAATAGGCTGGTAGGTCTACATCTCATATCTAATAGGCTGGTAGGACTACATCTCATATCTAATAGGCTGGTAGGACTACATCTCATATCTAATAGGCTGGTAGACCTACATCTCATATCTAATAGGCTGGTAGGACTACATCTCATATCTAATAGGCTGGTAGGACTACATCTCATATCTAATAGGCTGGTAGGTCTACATCGCATATCTAATAGGCTGGTAGGTCTACATCTCATATGTAATAGACCTACATCTCATATCTAATATACCTACATCTCATATCTAATAGGCTGATAGACCTACATCTCATATCTAATAGGCTGGTAGGCCTACATCTCATATCTAATAGGCTGGTAGGACTACATCTCATATCTAATAGGCTGTTAGGCCTACATCTCATATCTAATATACCTACATCTCATATCTAATAGGCTGGTAGGTCTACATCTCATATCTAATAGGCTGGTAGGTCTACATCTCATATATAATAGGCTGGTGGGCCTACATCTCATATCTAATAGGCTGGTAGGCCTACATCTCATATCTAATAGACCTACATCTCATATCTAATAGGCTGGTAGGCCTACATCTCATATCTAATAGGCTGATAGACCTACATCTCATATCTAATAGGCTGATAGACCTACATCTCATATCTAATAGGCTGGTAGGACTACATCTCATATCTAATAGGTCTACATCTCATATCTAATAGGTCTACATCTCATATCTAACAGGCTGGTAGGTCTACATCTCATATCTAATAGGCTGGTAGGACTACATCTCATATCTAATAGGCTGGTAGGCCTACATCTCATATCTAATAGGCTGGTAGGACTACATCTCATATCTAATAGGTCTACATCTCATATCTAATAGGCTGGTAGACCTACATCTCATATCTAATAGGCTGGTAGGTCTACATCTCATATCTAATAGGCTGGTAGGCCTACATCTCATATCTAATAGGCTGGTAGGACTACATCTCATATCTAATAGGCTGGTAGGACTACATCTCATATCTAATAGGTCTACATCTCATATCTAATAGGCTGGTAGGTCTAAGTCTCAGTGCAGTGCAGTGTGTGGCGAGTGCAGTGTGTGGTAATAAAATCCGTATTTATTTTCCAGTGTCTGGCGAGTACAGTGTGTGGTAATAAAATCCGTATTTATTTTCCAGTGTCTGGCGAGTGCAGTGTGTGGTAATAAAATCCGTATTTATTTTCCAGTGTCTGGCGAGTACAGTGTGTGGTAATAAAATCCGTATTTATTTTCCAGTGTCTGGCGAGTGCAGTGTGTGGTAATAAAATCCGTATTTATTTTCCAGTGTGTGGCGAGGGTAAGTTTGGGAGGACGTGTAAAGAGTGGTGTAGAGATGGATCCTGCAGGTCCCTGGTGTTCTGTCAGAGAGACCCATTCGGCTGCTCCTGTGGTACTGGCTGGAGAGGATTCAACTGTAGTGAAGGTGAGGAGGGGGGGGGGGGGGCTATTCTCTGTACTGAGATATACTGATATGATCATGACTTTGTATGAACATGGACAATACAGTGAAGCTTGGTGGTCCCAGATCTGTTTTTGCATTGTATTGTATCAGATTCTAATGTCTTGTATCGTATCATATTGGATTTTATTGTATCATATCATATTGTATTGTATCATATCGTATCATATCGTATTGTATCGTATCGTATTGTATTGTATCATATTGTATTGTATCAGATTCTAATGTCTTGTATTGTATCGTATCATATTGTATTGTATCATATTGTATTGTATCGTATTGTATTGTATCATATTGTATTGTATCGTATTGTATTGTATCAGATTCTAATGTCTTGTATCGTATCATATTGTATTCTATTGGATTTTATTGTATTGTATCATATTGTATTGTATCAGATTCTAATGTCTTGTATTGTATCGTATCATATTGTATTGTATCATATTGTATTGTATCATATTGTATCGTATTGTATTGTATCATATTGTATTGTATCGTGTTGTATTGTATCATATTGTATCGTATTGTATTGTATTGTATCATATTGTATTGTATCGTATTGTATTGTATCAGATTCGAATGTATGGTATGGTACTGTGACAGGACACTGTCCATGGACAGGGCCCCTGTATGATATCTGGTTGGTCAACGGCTGGACTGCCAGTTGTAGATGTACTTGTCCCTGTGTCTCCAGCTTGTCCTCCAGGGTTCTACGGGGCCGGCTGCAGGCTGACGTGTGAGTGTGGTGACAAGGGAAAGTGTGACCGTTTCCGTGGCTGTGTGTGTAAGGGACGACACGGTGCTCGCTGCGAAAGAGAAGGTAAAAGATTTGAAAGGTTTTAAAAACGTTACAAGTTCAAGCTGATTGATTGATGGATTGTTGTTGTTGACGATGTTGTTGTTGACGATGTTGTTTATAGACAGGGCGCCTGTTGTGGTCAGTAACCTGATTGATACAGAGTTGAACGCTGGGACTCACCGCATCGTCAACTGTAGCGCCACGGGCCAACCAGCACCATTACATGGAGAGATCATCCTACTCAAACCAGACACAACCAGAATATATGTAAGTGGTAGCCTGGTCTCAGATCAGTTAGTGCTGTCTTGTCAACTCCTACGGTCATTGTCACTCCCAGGCTATGTAAGTGTTGTCTGGTCTCAGATCAGTTAGTGCTGTCTTGTCAACTCCTACGGTCATTGTCACTCCCAGGCTATGTAAGTGGTAGCCTGGTCTCAGATCAGTTAGTGCTGTCTTGTCAACTCCTACGGTCATTGTCACTCCCAGGCTATGTAAGTGGTAGCCTGGTCTCAGATCAGTTAGTGCTGTCTTGTCAACTCCTACGGTCATTGTCACTCCCAGGCTATGTAAGTGGTAGCCTGGTCTCAGATCAGTTAGTGCTGTCTTGTCAACTCCTATGGTCATTGTCACTCCCAGGCTATGTAAGTGGTAGTCTGGTCTCAGATCAGTTAGTGCTGTCTGGTCAACTCCTACGGTCATTGTCACTCCCAGGCTATGTAAGTGGTAGCCTGGTCCCAGATCAGTTAGTGCTGTCTGGTCAACTCCTTCGGTCATTGTCACTCCCAGGCTATGTAAGTGTTGTCTGGTCTCAGATCTGTTAGTGCTGTCTTGTCAACTCCTACGGTCATTGTCACTCCCAGGCTATGTAAGTGGTAGTCTGGTCTCAGATCAGTTAGTGCTGTCTTGTCAACTCCTACGGTCATTGTCACTCCCAGGCTATGTAAGTGGTAGCCTGGTCCCAGATCAGTTAGTGCTGTCTGGTCAACTCCTACGGTCATTGTCACTCCCAGGCTATGTAAGTGGTAGCCTGGTCTCAGATCAGTTAGTGCTGTCTTGTCAACTGCTATGGTCATTGTCACTCCCAGGCTATGTAAGTGGTAGCCTGGTCTCAGATCAGATAGTGCTGTCTGGTCAACTCCTACGGTCATTGTCACTCCCAGGCTATGTAAGTGGTAGCCTGGTCCCAGATCAGTTAGTGCTGTCTTGTCAACTCCTACGGTCGTTGTCACTCCCAGGCTATGTAAGTGGTAGTCTGGTCCCAGATCAGATAGTGCTGTCTTGTCAACTCCTACGGTCATTGTCACTCCCAGGCTATGTAAGTGGTAGCCTGGTCTCAGATCAGTTAGTGCTGTCTTGTCAACTCCTACGGTCGTTGTCACTCCCAGGCTATGTAAGTGGTAGCCTGGTCTCAGATCAGTTAGTGCTGTCTGGTCAACTCCTACGGTCATTGTCACTCCCAGGCTATGTAAGTGGTAGCCTGGTCCCAGATCAGTTAGTGCTGTCTGGTCAACTCCTTCGGTCATTGTCACTCCCAGGCTATGTAAGTGTTGTCTGGTCTCAGATCTGTTAGTGCTGTCTTGTCAACTCCTACGGTCATTGTCACTCCCAGGCTATGTAAGTGGTAGCCTGGTCTCAGATCAGTTAGTGCTGTCTTGTCAACTCCTACGGTCATTGTCACTCCCAGGCTATGTAAGTGGTAGCCTGGTCCCAGATCAGTTAGTGCTGTCTGGTCAACTCCTACGGTCATTGTCACTCCCAGGCTATGTAAGTGGTAGCCTGGTCTCAGATCAGTTAGTGCTGTCTTGTCAACTGCTATGGTCATTGTCACTCCCAGGCTATGTAAGTGGTAGCCTGGTCTCAGATCAGATAGTGCTGTCTGGTCAACTCCTACGGTCATTGTCACTCCCAGGCTATGTAAGTGGTAGCCTGGTCCCAGATCAGTTAGTGCTGTCTTGTCAACTCCTACGGTCGTTGTCACTCCCAGGCTATGTAAGTGGTAGTCTGGTCCCAGATCAGATAGTGCTGTCTTGTCAACTCCTACGGTCATTGTCACTCCCAGGCTATGTAAGTGGTAGCCTGGTCTCAGATCAGTTAGTGCTGTCTTGTCAACTCCTACGGTCGTTGTCACTCCCAGGCTATGTAAGTGGTAGCCTGGTCTCAGATCAGTTAGTGCTGTCTGGTCAACTCCTACGGTCATTGTCACTCCCAGGCTATGTAAGTGGTAGCCTGGTCCCAGATCAGTTAGTGCTGTCTGGTCAACTCCTTCGGTCATTGTCACTCCCAGGCTATGTAAGTGTTGTCTGGTCTCAGATCTGTTAGTGCTGTCTTGTCAACTCCTACGGTCATTGTCACTCCCAGGCTATGTAAGTGGTAGTCTGGTCTCAGATCAGTTAGTGCTGTCTTGTCAACTCCTACGGTCATTGTCACTCCCAGGCTATGTAAGTGGTAGCCTGGTCCCAGATCAGTTAGTGCTGTCTGGTCAACTCCTACGGTCATTGTCACTCCCAGGCTATGTAAGTGGTAGCCTGGTCTCAGATCAGTTAGTGCTGTCTTGTCAACTGCTATGGTCATTGTCACTCCCAGGCTATGTAAGTGGTAGCCTGGTCTCAGATCAGATAGTGCTGTCTGGTCAACTCCTACGGTCATTGTCACTCCCAGGCTATGTAAGTGGTAGCCTGGTCCCAGATCAGTTAGTGCTGTCTTGTCAACTCCTACGGTCGTTGTCACTCCCAGGCTATGTAAGTGGTAGTCTGGTCCCAGATCAGATAGTGCTGTCTTGTCAACTCCTACGGTCATTGTCACTCCCAGGCTATGTAAGTGGTAGCCTGGTCTCAGATCAGTTAGTGCTGTCTTGTCAACTCCTACGGTCGTTGTCACTCCCAGGCTATGTAAGTGGTAGCCTGGTCTCAGATCAGTTAGTGCTGTCTGGTCAACTCCTACGGTCATTGTCACTCCCAGGCTATGTAAGTGGTAGCCTGGTCCCAGATCAGTTAGTGCTGTCTGGTCAACTCCTTCGGTCATTGTCACTCCCAGGCTATGTAAGTGTTGTCTGGTCTCAGATCTGTTAGTGCTGTCTTGTCAACTCCTACGGTCATTGTCACTCCCAGGCTATGTAAGTGGTAGCCTGGTCTCAGATCAGTTAGTGCTGTCTTGTCAACTCCTACGGTCGTTGTCACTCCCAGGCTATGTAAGTGGTAGCCTGGTCTCAGATCAGTTAGTGCTGTCTGGTCAACTCCTTCGGTCATTGTCACTCCCAGGCTATGTAAGTGTTGTCTGGTCTCAGATCTGTTAGTGCTGTCTTGTCAACTCCTACGGTCATTGTCACTCCCAGGCTATGTAAGTGGTAGCCTGGTCTCAGATCAGTTAGTGCTGTCTTGTCAACTCCTACGGTCATTGTCACTCCCAGGCTATGTAAGTGGTAGCCTGGTCCCAGATCAGTTAGTGCTGTCTGGTCAACTCCTACGGTCATTGTCACTCCCAGGCTATGTAAGTGGTAGCCTGGTCTCAGATCAGTTAGTGCTGTCTTGTCAACTGCTATGGTCATTGTCACTCCCAGGCTATGTAAGTGGTAGCCTGGTCTCAGATCAGATAGTGCTGTCTGGTCAACTCCTACGGTCATTGTCACTCCCAGGCTATGTAAGTGGTAGCCTGGTCCCAGATCAGTTAGTGCTGTCTTGTCAACTCCTACGGTCGTTGTCACTCCCAGGCTATGTAAGTGGTAGTCTGGTCCCAGATCAGATAGTGCTGTCTTGTCAACTCCTACGGTCATTGTCACTCCCAGGCTATGTAAGTGGTAGCCTGGTCTCAGATCAGTTAGTGCTGTCTTGTCAACTCCTACGGTCGTTGTCACTCCCAGGCTATGTAAGTGGTAGCCTGGTCTCAGATCAGTTAGTGCTGTCTTGTCAACTCCTACGGTCATTGTCACTCCCAGGCTATGTAAGTGGTAGCCTGGTCTCAGATCAGTTAGTGCTGTCTTGACAACTCCTACGGTCGTTGTCACTCCCAGGCTATGTAAGTGGTAGCCTGGTCTCAGATCAGTTAGTGCTGTCTTGTCAACTCCTTCCGTCATTGTCACTCCCAGGCTATGTAAGTGGTAGCCTGGTCCCAGACCAGTTAGTTATTTGAGTTGTATAGATGTGTAATCCTTAAGTAGATGGAAGTGAATTTGATGATGAAAAATCTTTAGCATTAGCTATGATTAGCATACACACTCACGGTCACCATTGAGTTAGCAATCACTGCATTAGCCATATCTTCTACTCAAATGGTTAAATGTAGAATTTCCCTAGGCATTTGACACTGATACGGAGGATGACCAGACCACGTCTACCTTTAGGGTGGATAAGATCACGGAGCGAGATACTGGCCGTTGGATCTGCCAGGTGACAACTACAGCAGGGCAGGCGGAGAGAGAGTTCATGGTCACAGTCCAAGGTAAGAGACTAAATCAAATTTCACAAACCCAGATTATTCCTAGTTTTAGACTACAGTACTTTCAATGGATAATCTCCATTGAGAATGATTTTTAGTCTTGGGACTAGGCTTAATCTGGGTCTGGGAAACCACCTCTCCTCTGATACTCCCCCCCCCCCCCCCATAGCTATTTTGTGAATGTGAATTGGGTCAGTTGTTTCCTCTCTCTCAGTCCCTCCAAAGCCCCTGAACCCTCCCGTGTTGAACGGCAGTGGTCCGCATCACCTGGTTGTGTTGGTCAATAAGGAGCCGTATACAGGAGATGGACCGGTGACCTCTGTCAAGGTCATCTACAAGCAGGTCAATACCTCTGTATGGAAGACCGTTGAAGGTACTGTACACCACAGACATGGACTCTTAACTGTACTGTACACCACAGACATGGACTCTTAACTGTACTGTACACCACAGACATGGACTCTTAACTGTACTGTACACCACAGACATGGACTCTTAACTGTACTGTACACCACAGACATGAACTCTTACCTGTACTGTCTACCACAGACATGAACTCTTACCTGTACTGTACACCACAGACATGAACTCTGACCTGTACTGTCTACCACAGACATGGACTCTTAACTGTACTGTACACCACAGACATGGACTCTTACCTGTACTGTACACCACAGACATGGACTCTTAACTGTACTGTACACCACAGACATGGACTCTTAACTGTACTGTACACCACAGACATGGACTCTTAACTGTACTGTACACCACAGACATGAACTCTTACCTGTACTGTACACCACAGACATGAACTCTGACCTGTACTGTCTACCACAGACATGAACTCTTACCTGTACTGTCTACCACAGGCATGAACTCTGACCTGTACTGTACACCACAGACATGAACTCTTACCTGCTGTTACCCAGGTCTATCCTACATTTCTTATTCTACACATCAAGCCAAAGTCTGGGCCTGTAAAGCCTGGGCCTGTAAACCCTGGGCCTGTAAAGCCTGGGCCTGTAAAGGCTGGGCCTGTAAACCCTGGGCATGTAAACCATGGGCCTGTAAAGCCTGGGCCTGTAAAGGCTGGGCCTGTAAAACTTGGGCCTGTAAAACTTGGGCCTGTAAACCCTGGGCCTGTAAAGCCTGGGCCTGTAAAGCCTGGGCCTGTAAACCCTAGGCCTGTAAACCCTGGGCCTGTAAAGCCTGGGCCTGTAAACCCTGGGCCTGTAAAGCCTGGGCCTGTAAAGCCTGGGCCTGTAAAGGCTGGGCCTGTAAAGCCTGGGCGGTTTTATGGTCAGGGGGGGGGGGGGGGGGGGACCTGAAGCAGCCCTCTTGAATATGGACCCTGGTCTCAAAGGGCATATAATGATGTGTTAAATGATATCACATTCCTGTGAGCTTCAGTAAATGTTTCCTGAAACTTCATCCCACTAGTTGTTATCACAACTGAACAATGAGAATGATATCATCTCTCTGAGAGATGTTATTGTGTTACTGCTTCCAGAAGGTTCTCTTCCTGTGTTCTTACAAGTATTACTTTCTTTGTACGTTTAGAAACTTTTGTCAACATCATCATATGGAGTCATTGATGCATGTGAGTGATGAGCTCTCTCTCTCTCTCTCTCTCTCTCTCTCTCTGCCTCTCTCTCTCTGCCTCTCTCTCCCATTCTCCCCGTCTCTCTCTCTCCATCTCTCTCTCTGTCTGTCTCTCTCCCTCTCTCCCCCTGCCTCCCTCTCTCCCTCTCTCCCCGTCTCTCTCCCTCACTCTCTGTCTCTCTCTCTCTCTCCCTCTTTCCCTCTCTCTCTCTCAGTGGTTGGCCCAGTGGTGAAGCTAGAGAACCTGTCTCCGATGACCCAGTATACCACCTTCGTCCAGCTGAGTCGCCATGGCGCCGGAGGGGCGGGGTTTCCCGGGCCAGAGGCCAGCTTCTCCACACAGATGCTTGGTAAGAACCAGAGGAACTGTAAAACTAGAATGGCTTGGTCAGAACCAGAAGAACTGTAGAAATAGAATGGCTTGGTCAGAACCAGAAGAACTGTAGAACTAGAATGGCTTGGTCAGAACCAGAGGAACTGTAGAACTAGAATGGCTTGGTCAGAACCAGAAGAACTGTAGAACTAGAATGGCTTGGTCAGAACCAGAGGAACTGTAGAACTAGAATGGCTTGGTCAGAACCAGAAGAACTGTAGAACTAGAATGGCTTGGTCAGAACCAGAAGAACTGTAGAACTAGAATGGCTTGGTCAGAACCAGAAGAACTGTAGAACTAGAATGGCTTGGTCAGAACCAGAAGAACTGTAGAACTAGAATGGCTTGGTCAGAACCAGAAGAACTGTAGAACTAAAATGGCTTGGTCAGAACCAGAGGAACTGTAGAACTAGAATGGCTTGGTCAGAACCAGAAGAACTGTAGAACTAGAATGGCTTGGTCAGAACCAGAAGAACTGTAGAACTAGAATGGCTTGGTCAGAACCAGAAGAACTGTAGAATTAGAATGGCTTGGTCAGAACCAGAAGAACTGTAGAACTAGAATGGCTTGGTAAGAACCAGAAGAACTGTAGAACTAGAATGGCTTGGTCAGAACCAGAAGAACTGTAGAACTAGAATGGCTTGGTCAGAACCAGAAGAACTGTAGAACTAGAATGGCTTGGTTAGAACAAGAAGAACTGTAGAACTAGAATGGCTTGGTAAGAACCAGAAGAACTGTAGAACTACAATGGCTTGGTCAGAACCAGAAGAACTGTAGAACTAGAATGGCTTGGTTAGAACCAGAAGAGCTGTAGAACTAGATGATCGACTATGAAAAGCCAACTGACATTTACTCCTGAGGTTCTGACCTGTTGCACCCTCGACAACCACTGTGATTATTATTATCTGACCCTGCTGGTCATCTATGAATATTTGAACATCTTGGCCATGTTCTGTTATAATCTCCACCCGGCACAGCCAGAAGAGGACTGGCCACCCCTCAGAGCCTGGTTCCTCTCTAGGTTTCTTCCTAGGTTCTGGCCTTTCTAGGGAGTTTTTCCTAGCCACCGTGCTTCTACACCTGCATTGCTTGCTGTTTGGGGTTTTAGGCTGGGTTTCTGTACAGCACTTTGAGATATCAGCTGATGTAAGAAGGGCTTTATCAATACCTTTGATTTGATTTGATTTGATATCCCTGACCTCAAGAATATTTTTCTCCCTTTCTCTCTCTCTCTCCCCATCTTTCTCTCTCTCTCTCCCCATCTGTCTCTCTCTCCCCATCTTTCTCTCTCTCTCTCCCCTAACCCTCCCGCTCCTCCAGATCACCCACTCCCCTCGGGGGTGAGGCTTGTCCCTGTATCCCAGACATCCCTGGGGCTGTCCTGGGACCGTGTCATTGGGCCTGGGTCTCCCAAGGAAGACTGGACCTTCCAGGTAAGAGGTCTCAGTTGGTCAAAGGTCTAGAAACACCAGGGTTGTGGGTTCTATTTCTGGCTGGGGTCACATACACAAAAACATTTGACTAAGAAGCCTTGTCCGATCCAGAACGGCCCGTAGGGCAGGAGTTTATCTCCTGTTTCTGTAGAGTGAACCAGAACGGCCCGTAGGGCAGGAGTCCATCTCCTGTTTCTGTACAGTGAACCAGAACTGTAGCGTGAGGCAGCTTGATGTACCAGTACACCCCCTGGACAGGACACTAGTCTATCACAGCTTGATATACCAGTACACCCCCTGGACAGGACGCTAGTCTATCACAGCTTGATGTACCAGTACACCCCCTGGACAGGACACTAGTCTATCACAGCTTGATGTACCAGTACACCCCCTGGACAGGACGCTAGTCTATCACAGCTTGATGTACCAGTACACCCCCTGGACAGGACACTAGTCTATCACAGCTTGATGTACCAGTACACCCCCTGGACAGGACGCTAGTCTATCACAGCTTGATGTACCAGTACACCCCCTGGACAGGACACTAGTCTATCACAGCTTGATGTACCAGTACACCCCCTGGACAGGACACTAGTCTATCACAGCTTGATGTACCAGTACACCCCCTGGACAGGACACTAGTCTATCACAGCTTGATGTACCAGTACACCCCCTGGACAGGACGCTAGTCTATCACAGCTTGATGTACCAGTACACCCCCTGGACAGGACGCTAGTCTATCACAGCTTGATGTACCAGTACACCCCTGGACAGGACGCTAGTCTATCACAGCTTGATGTACCAGTACACCCCCTGGACAGGACGCTAGTCTATCACAGCTTGATGTACCAGTACACCCCCTGGACAGGACACTAGTCTATCACAGCTTGATGTACCAGTACACCCCCTGGACAGGACGCTAGTCTATCACAGCTTGATGTACCAGTACACCCCCTGGACAGGACGCTAGTCTATCACAGCTTGATGTACCAGTACACCCCCTGGACAGGACGCTAGTCTATCACAGCTTGATGTACCAGTACACCCCCTGGACAGGACACTAGTCTATCACAGCTTGATGTACCAGTACACCCCCTGGACAGGACGCTAGTCTATCACAGCTTGATGTACCAGTACACCCCCTGGACAGGACGCTAGTCTATCACAGCTTGATGTACCAGTACACCCCCTGGACAGGACGCTAGTCTATCACAGCTTGATGTACCAGTACACCCCCTGGACAGGACGCTAGTCTATCTCCTGTTTCTGTAGTGTGAGACAGCTTGATGTACCAGTACACCCCCTGGACAGGACACTAGTCTATCTCCTGTTACTGTAGTAAGACAGCTTGATGTACCAGTACACCCCCTGGACAGCACGCTAGTCTATCACAGCTTTATGTACCAGTACACCCCTGGACAGGACGCTAGTCTATCTCCTGTTTCTGTAGTAAGACAGCTTTATGTACCAGTACACCCCTGGACAGGACGCTAGTCTATCACAGCTTTATGTACCAGTACACCCCTGGTCAGGACGCTAGTCTATCACAGCTTTATGTACCAGTACACCCCCTGGACAGGACGCTAGTCTATCTCCTGTTACTGTAGCGTGAGGCAGCTTTATGTACCAGTACACCCCCTGGACAGGATGCTAGTCTATCTCCTGTTACTGTAGCGTGAGGCAGCTTGATGTACCAGTACACCCCCTGGACAGGACACTAGTCTATCTCCTGTTACTGTAGCGTGAGGCAGCTTGATGTACCAGTACACCCCCTGGACAGCACGCTAGTCTATCTCCTGTTTCTGTAGTAAGACAGCTTGATGTACCAGTACACCCCCTGGACAGGACACTAGTCTATCTCCTGTTACTGTAGCGTGAGGCAGCTTGATGTACCAGTACACCCCCTGGACAGGATGCTAGTCTATCTCCTGTTACTGTAGCGTGAGGCAGCTTGATGTACCAGTACACCCCCTGGACAGGACACTAGTCTATCTCCTGTTACTGTAGCGTGAGGCAGCTTGATGTACCAGTACACCCCCTGGACAGCACGCTAGTCTATCTCCTGTTTCTGTAGTAAGACAGCTTGATGTACCAGTACACCCCCTGGACAGGACACTAGTCTATCTCCTGTTACTGTAGCGTGAGGCAGCTTGATGTACCAGTACACCCCCTGGACAGGACACTAGTCTATCTCCTGTTACTGTAGCGTGAGGCAGCTTGATGTACCAGTACACCCCCTGGACAGGACACTAGTCTATCTCCTGTTACTGTAGCGTGAGGCAGCTTGATGTACCAGTACACCCCCTGGACAGGACACTAGTCTATCTCCTGTTACTGTAGCGTGAGGCAGCTTGATGTACCAGTACACCCCCTGGACAGCACGCTAGTCTATCTCCTGTTTCTGTAGTAAGACAGCTTGATGTACCAGTACACCCCCTGGACAGGACACTAGTCTATCTCCTGTTACTGTAGCGTGAGGCAGCTTGATGTACATCCCCTGGACAGGACACTAGTCTATCTCCTGTTTCTGTAGTGAGGCAGCGTGATGTACCAGTACACCCCCTGGACAGGACACTAGTCTATCTCCTGTTACTGTAGCGTGAGGCAGCTTGATGTACCAGTACACCCCCTGGACAGCACGCTAGTCTATCTCCTGTTTCTGTAGTAAGACAGCTTGATGTACCAGTACACCCCCTGGACAGGACACTAGTCTATCTCCTGTTACTGTAGCGTGAGGCAGCTTGATGTACCAGTACACCCCCTGGACAGGACACTAGTCTATCTCCTGTTACTGTAGCGTGAGGCAGCTTGATGTACCAGTACACCCCCTGGACAGCACACTAGTCTATCTCCTGTTACTGTAGCGTGAGGCAGCTTGATGTACCAGTACACCCCCTGGACAGGACGCTAGTCTATCACAGCTTGATGTACCAGTACACCCCCTGGACAGGACGCTAGTCTATCACAGCTTGATGTACCAGTACACCCCCCTGGGCTTCAGATAAACATGACGTATTATTCCCAGGTGGAATGTGTTCCGAGCTCTGACCCTGGGAATGTGAAGATTTACCAGCTCCCCTCCAACTTGACAGGCATCCAGCTGACAGGTGAGGAGGACTGATCGGACATAGTGTTCTCTAATATCCTCTCTGGTGTCTATACTATACTATATCCTCTCTGGTGTCTATACTATATCCTCTCTGGTGTCTATACTATATCCTCTCTGGTGTCTATACTATATCCTCTCTGGTGTCTATACTATATCCTCTCTGGTGTCTATACTATATCCTCTCTGGTGTCTATACTATATCCTCTCTGGTGTCTATACTATATCCTTTCTGGTGTCTATACTATATCCTCTCTGGTGTCTATACTATATCCTCTCTGGTGTCTATACTATATCCTCTCTGGTGTCTATACTATATCCTCTCTGGTGTCTATACTATATCCTCTCTGGTGTCTATACTATATCCTCTCTGGTGTCTATCCCATATCCTCTCTGGTGTCTATACTATATCCTCTCTGGTGTCTATACTATATCCTCTCTGGTGTCTATACTATATCCTCTCTGGTGTCTACACTATATCCTCTCTGTTGTTTTCTGACAGAGCTGAAGCCCAGACACAAGTATGAGGTCAGGGTGAGGATGATGACGGTGTCAGTGGGACAACACAGCCAGCCTGTCTCTGCATGGACACTCAGCAACGGTAAGACCTGGGAGGGCAGTAGCTGGGGAACACTTAAGTCTGTTCTCTTACACTATATATATATATATATATATATATATATATATATATATATATATACAAAAGTATGTGGACACCCCTTCAAATTAGTGGATTTGGCTATTTCAGCCACCCGTGTTGCTAACAGGTGTATAAAATTGAGCACACCACCATGCAATCTCCATAGACAAACATTGGCAGTAGAATGGTCTTACTGAAGAGCTCAGTAACTTTCAACGTGGCACCATCATAGGATGCTACCTTTCCAACAAGTCAGTTCGACAAATGTCTGCCCTTCTAGATCTGCCCCGGTCAACTGTAAGTGCTGTTATTGTGAAGTGGAAGGAGCAACAACGGTTCAGCCGCGAAGTGGTAGGCCACACAAGTTCACAGAACAGGACCTCCGAGTGCTGAAGTGCGTGAAAATCGTCTGCCCTCGGTTGCAACACTCACTACCAAGTTCCAAACTGCCTCTGGAAGCAACGTCAGTACAATAACTGTTTATCGTGAGCTTCGTGAAATGGGTTTCCATGGCCGTGCAGCCGTACACAAGCCTAAGATCACCCTGCGCAATACCAAGCGTCGGCTGGAGTGGTGTTAAGCTCTGAACTCTGGAGCAGTGGAAACGTGTTCTCTGGAGTGATGAATCACGCTTCACCATCTGGCAGTCCGATGGACAAATCTGGGTTTGGTGGATGCCAGGAGAACACTACCTGCCCGAATGCTTAGTGCCAACTGTAAAGTTTGGTGGATGAGGAATAATGGTCTGGGGCTGTTTTTCATGGTTCAGGCCCCTTAGTACCAGTGAAGGGAAATCTTAACGCTACAGCATACAATGACATTCTAGACGATTCTTTGTGGCAACAGTTTGGGGAAGGCCCTTTCCTGTTTCAGCATGACAATGCCCCCGTGCACAAAGCGAGGTCCATACAGAAATGGTTTGTCGAGATTGGTGTGGAAGAACTTGACTGGTCTGCACAGAGCCCTGACCTCAACCTCACCGAACACCTTTGGGATGAATTGGAACGCCGACTGCGAACCAGGCCTAAATCGCCCAACATCAGTACCCGACCTCACTAATGCTCTTGTGGCTGAATGGAAGCAAGTCCCAGCAGCAATGTTCCAGCATTTCGTAGAAAATCTTCCCAGAAGAGTGGAGGCTTTTATAGCAGTAAATGGAGGACCAAGTCCATATTAATGGCCATGGTTTTGGAATGAGATGTTGGACGAGCAGGTGTCCACATACTTTTGGTCATGTAGTTTATATCGAAGTGGAGTTGAGGTTTTATAACTTGTTGCACGATTTGCTAGCAACAACATTGAGTTACCATCAGTCGATATTTGTAAAAATTCTGATACTGCTTACCTGTACCTATCTTTGTCCTGTACAACAGCGGTCTAATGCGCAGTGATAAAATGTATACTTTTAAATAGAAACTTTCATTGAAAACAACCACCAACTTTTTCCTCATTTGTGTTGCTCGTACATGGTACTACGTACACTGAGATTCAACTGGCACATGCATTTGTGTTGCTCGTACACGGTACTACGTACACTGAGATTCAATTGGCACATGCATTTGTGATGAGTTGAGCAACACAAATGAGGAAAAAGTCAGTGGTTGTGTAGACATCCTCTCTGGTGTCTATACTATATCCTCTCTGGTGTCTATACTATATCCTCTCTGGTGTCTATACTATACTATATCCTCTCTGGTGTCTATACTATACTATATCCTCTCTGGTGTCTATCCTATATCCTCTCTGGTGTCTATCCTATATCCTCTCTGGTGTATATCCTATATCCTCTCTGGTGTCTATCCTATATCCTCTCTGGTGTCTATCCTATATCCTCTCTGGTGTCTATCCTATATCCTCTCTGGTGTCTATCCTATATCCTCTCTGGTGTCTATACTATCCTATATCCTCTCTGGTGTCTATCCTATATCCTCTCTGGTGTCTATCCTATATCCTCTCTGGTGTCTATACTATATCCTCTCTGGTGTCTATCCTATATCCTCTCTGGTGTCTATCCTATATCCTCTCTGGTGTCTATCCTATATCCTCTCTGGTGTCTATCCTATATCCTCTCTGGTGTCTATCCTATATCCTCTCTGGTGTCTATCCTATATCCTCTCTGGTGTCTATCCTATATCCTCTCTGGTGTCTATCCTATATCCTCTCTGGTGTCTATCCTATATCCTCTCTGGTGTCTATACTATATCCTCTCTGGTGTCTATCCTATATCCTCTCTGGTGTCTATCCTATATCCTCTCTGGTGTCTATCCTATATCCTCTCTGGTGTCTATCCTATATCCTCTCTGGTGTCTATACTATCCTATATCCTCTCTGGTGTCTATCCTATATCCTCTCTGGTGTCTATCCTATATCCTCTCTGGTGTCTATACTATATCCTCTCTGGTGTCTATCCTATATCCTCTCTGGTGTCTATCCTATATCCTCTCTGGTGTCTATCCCATATCCTCTCTGGTGTCTATACTATATCCTCTCTGGTGTCTATCCCATATCCTCTCTGGTGTCTATCCTATATCCTCTCTGGTGTCTATCCTATATCCTCTCTGGTGTCTATCCTATATCCTCTCTGGTGTCTATCCTATCCTATATCCTCTCTGGTGTCTATCCTATATCCTCTCTGGTGTCTATCCCATATCCTCTCTGGTGTCTATACTGTATCCTCTCTGGTGTCTATCCTATATCCTCTCTGGTGTCTATCCTATATCCTCTCTGGTGTCTATCCTATATCCTCTCTGGTGTCTATCCTATATCCTCTCTGGTGTCTATCCTATATCCTCTCTGGTGTCTATCCTATCCTATATCCTCTCTGGTGTATATCCTGTATCCTCTCTGGTGTCTATCCTATATCCTCTCTGGTGTCTATCCTATATCCTCTCTGGTGTCTATCCTATATCCTCTCTGGTGTCTATACTGTATCCTCTCTGGTGTCTATAATATATCCTCTCTGGTGTCTATCCTATATCCTCTCTGGTGTCTATCCTATATCCTCTCTGGTGTCTATCCTATATCCTCTCTGGTGTCTATCCTATATCCTCTCTGGTGTCTATCCTATATCCTCTCTGGTGTCTATCCCATAACCTCTCTGGTGTCTATCCTATATCCTCTCTGGTGTCTATCCTATATCCTCTCTGGTGTCTATCCTATATCCTCTCTGGTGTCTATCCTATATCCTCTCTGGTGTCTATCCTATATCCTCTCTGGTGTCTATCCTATATCCTCTCTGGTGTCTATCCTATATCCTCTCTGGTGTCTATACTATATCCTCTCTGGTGTCTATACTATCCTATATCCTCTCTGGTGTCTATCCTATATCCTCTCTGGTGTCTATACTATCCTATATCCTCTCTGGTGTCTATCCTATATCCTCTCTGGTGTCTATACTATCCTATATCCTCTCTGGTGTCTATCCTATATCCTCTCTGGTGTCTATCCCATATCCTCTCTGGTGTCTATACTATATCCTCTCTGGTGTCTATCCCATATCCTCTCTGGTGTCTATCCTATATCCTCTCTGGTGTCTATCCTATATCCTCTCTGGTGTCTATCCTATATCCTCTCTGGTGTCTATCCCATATCCTCTCTGGTGTCTATCCCATATCCTCTCTGGTGTCTATACTGTATCCTCTCTGGTGTCTATCCTATATCCTCTCTGGTGTCTATCCTATATCCTCTCTGGTGTCTATCCTGTATCCTCTCTGGTGTCTATCCTATATCCTCTCTGGTGTCTATCCTATCCTATATCCTCTCTGGTGTCTATCCTGTATCCTCTCTGGTGTCTATCCTATATCCTCTCTGGTGTCTATCCTATATCCTCTCTGGTGTCTATCCTATATCCTCTCTGGTGTCTATACTGTATCCTCTCTGGTGTCTATAATATATCCTCTCTGGTGTCTATCCTATATCCTCTCTGGTGTCTATCCTATATCCTCTCTGGTGTCTATCCTATATCCTCTCTGGTGTCTATCCTATATCCTCTCTGGTGTCTATCCTATATCCTCTCTGGTGTCTATCCCATAACCTCTCTGGTGTCTATCCTATATCCTCTCTGGTGTCTATCCTATATCCTCTCTGGTGTCTATCCTATATCCTCTCTGGTGTCTATCCTATATCCTCTCTGGTGTCTATCCTATATCCTCTCTGGTGTCTATCCTATATCCTCTCTGGTGTCTATCCTATATCCTCTCTGGTGTCTATCCTATATCCTCTCTGGTGTCTATACTATATCCTCTCTGGTGTCTATACTATCCTATATCCTCTCTGGTGTCTATCCTATATCCTCTCTGGTGTCTATACTATCCTATATCCTCTCTGGTGTCTATCCTATATCCTCTCTGGTGTCTATCCTATATCCTCTCTGGTGTCTATCCTATATCCTCTCTGGTGTCTATCCTATATTCTCTCTGGTGTCTATACTATATCCTCTCTGGTGTCTATACTATCCTATATCCTCTCTGGTGTCTATCCTATATCCTCTCTGGTGTCTATACTATCCTATATCCTCTCTGGTGTCTATCCTATATCCTCTCTGGTGTCTATACTATCCTATATCCTCTCTGGTGTCTATCCTATATCCTCTCTGGTGTCTATCCTATATCCTCTCTGGTGTCTATCCTATATCCTCTCTGGTGTCTATCCTATATCCTCTCTGGTGTCTATACTATCCTATATCCTCTCTGGTGTCTATCCTATATCCTCTCTGGTGTCTATACTATCCTATATCCTCTCTGGTGTCTATCCTATATCCTCTCTGGTGTCTATCCTATATCCTCTCTGGTGTCTATCCCATGCCATCCTGTCCGTTCTACCAGAGTTGCCCCCGGCCCCGTCCAACATCAGGAGCTGCAACATCACCGACACCTCTGCCATCATTACCTGGTCGAGGGTCGAGGGTCACTCCATCTCCAAGGTCATTCATTGAATGTATTTATTTGATCATTAACATACATATGAAGCCTCTCCAGTCAGAAACACGTTTAAAACGGCTATCAAGGATTTATAATAAAGTAGAAAAGGCTTTTTTTTCAATAAAATTAAATAATTAAAAAAGGTATATATCCTTGAGGGTCATTACTTGCTTCCATTGTGATTCTCAGGTGATGCTGCGTTTCCAAGACAACGCCATGGCCGACTACAGCCAGCTGGCAGAGATCAACATTCCGCAGCAGGGGGAGGGGCCAGGGCAGCAGGCAGCCAATCAGATGCAGTTCCAGCTGCGTGGTCTGAAACCTGACACTCCGTACCTGGTGGAGATCTGGTCCAAGAACAACATGGGAGAGAGTCTAGAGAAACCTCAGATCCCCCTCCGGACCATGACGCTGCAGGAGAGCTCTCGTAAGTTAGTTACCCACAATACCTCACACCTGTCAGTTAATTACCCACAATACATCACACCTGTAAGTAAGTTACCACTAAAACCTCAGATCCCCCTCCGGACCATGACGCTGCAGGAGAGCTCTCGTAAGTTAGTTACCCACAATACCTCACACCTGTCAGTTAATTACCCACAATACATCACACCTGTAAGTAAGTTACCACTAAAACCTCAGATCCCCCTCCGGACCATGACGCTGCAGGAGAGCTCTCGTAAGTTAGTTACCCACAATACCTTACACCTGTCAGTTAATTACCCACAATACCTCACACCTGTCAGTTAATTACCCACAATACATCACACCTGTAAGTAAGTTACCACTAAAACCTCAGATCCCCCTCCGGACCATGACGCTGCAGGAGAGCTCTCGTAAGTTAGTTACCCACAATACCTTACACCTGTCAGTTAAATACCCACAATACATCACACCTGTAAGTTAGTTACCCACAATACATCACACCTGTAAGTTAGTTACCCACAATACCTTACACCAATTAGTTACCCCCCAGTCAGGGCCTAAAATTAACAACCGCCACCTGCAAATTGCGGGTGGATTTTGGCATTGGTGGGGTAAGATGTCTATTTCACCAGCCACGTTGCCAGCTGGTCAGGGCTCGACAGTGAGAGCATTTCATTCACATTTTCATCAAGTATGATCCCATTTATAGTCAAATAAATACTGCAGTAGCTGTTTTCAAAGTATTTCCACCTTACGTTGCAACACTGCCTGGCTGTGTCAAGAGACTCATCTGAAGGTAACCCATACAAACGAATGGAAGTATGGATGGTGGACCAAAAAATGAACATTTTAGGCCCTGCCCACAGTACATCATACCTGTAAGTTAGTTACCCACAATACATCACACCTGTCAGTTAGTTACCCACAGTACATCACACCTGTAAGTTAGTTACCCACAATACATCACACCTGTCAGTTAGTTACCCACAATACATCACACCTGTCAGTTACTTACCCACAGTACATCACACCTGTAAGTTAGTTACCCACAATACATCACACCTGTCAGTTAGTTACCCACAATACATCACACCTGTCAGTTAGTTACCCATAATACATCACACCTGCCAGTTAGTTACCCACAATACATCACACCTGTCAGTTAGTTACCCATAATACATCACACCTGTAAGTAAGTTACCCACAATACATCACACCTGTAAGTGAGTTACTCACATCATAATACATCACAAATGTAAGTTACTTACCCACAATACATCACACCTGTAAGTTAGTTACCACTAAAACCTCAGAAACCTCTCAAACCCATTATGCCACAGGAGAGCTTCCGTAAGTTACACTCCATCCACCCCCTACATGACCCTGTCCTCTCCTGCTGAGAAACCTCACATCCCTCTACATGACCCTGTCCTCTCCTGCTGAGAAACCTCACATCCCCCTACATGACCCTGTCCTCTCCTGCTGAGAAACCTCACATCCCCCTACATGACCCTGTCCTCTCCTGCTGAGAAACCTCACATCCCCCTACATGACCCTGTCCTCTCCTGCTGAGAAACCTCACATCCCTCTACATGACCCTGTCCTCTCCTGCTGAGAAACCTCACATCCCCCTACATGACCCTGTCCTCTCCTGTTGAGAAACCTCACATCCCCCTACATGACCCTGTCCTCTCCTGCTGAGAAACCTCACATCCCTCTACATGACCCTGTCCTCTCCTGCTGAGAAACCTCACATCCCCCTACATGACCCTGTCCTCTCCTGCTGAGAAACCTCACATCCCCCTACATGACCCTGTCCTCTCCTGCTGAGAAACCTCACATCCCTCTACATGACCCTGTCCTCTCCTGCTGAGAAACCTCACATCCCCCCTACATGACCCTGTCCTCTCCTGTTGAGAAACCTCACATCCACCCCTACATGACCCTGTCCTCTCCTGCTGAGAAACCTCACATCCCCCTACATGACCCTGTCCTCTCCTGTTGAGAAACCTCACATCCCTCTACATGACCCTGTCCTCTCCTGTTGAGAAACCTCACATCCCCCTACATGACCCTGTCCTCTCCTGTTGAGAAACCTCACATCCCTCTACATGACCCTGTCCTCTCCTGCTGAGAAACCTCACATCCCCCTACATGACCCTGTCCTCTCCTGCTGAGAAACCTCACATCCCCCTACATGACCCTGTCCTCTCCTGTTGAGAAACCTCACATCCCCCCTACATGACCCTGTCCTCTCCTGTTGAGAAACCTCACATCCCCCTACATGACCCTGTCCTCTCCTGCTGAGAAACCTCACATCCCCCCCTACATGACCCTGTCCTCTCCTGTTGAGAAACCTCACATCCCTCTACATGACCCTGTCCTCTCCTGCTGAGAAACCTCACATCCTCCTACATGACCCTGTCCTCTCCTGCTGAGAAACCTCACACCCCCCCTACATGACCCTGTCCTCTCCTGTTGAGAAACCTCACATCCCCCTACATGACCCTGTCCTCTCCTGCTGAGAAACCTCACATCCCCCCCTACATGACCCTGTCCTCTCCTGTTGAGAAACCTCACATCCCCCTACATGACCCTGTCCTCTCCCGCTGAGAAACCTCACATCCCCCCCTACATGACCCTGTCCTCTCCTGTTGAGAAACCTCACATCCCCCTACATGACCCTGTCCTCTCCTGTTGAGAAACCTCACATCCCCCTACATGACCCTGTCCTCTCCTGCTGAGAAACCTCACATCCTCCTACATGACCCTGTCCTCTCCTGCTGAGAAACCTCACATCCCCCCTACATGACCCTGTCCTCTCCTGTTGAGAAACCTCACATCCCCCTACATGACCCTGTCCTCTCCTGCTGAGAAACCTCACATCCCCCCCTACATGACCCTGTCCTCTCCTGTTGAGAAACCTCACATCCCTCTACATGACCCTGTCCTCTCCTGCTGAGAAACCTCACATCCCCCTACATGACCCTGTCCTCTCCTGCTGAGAAACCTCACATCCCCCTACATGACCCTGTCCTCTCCTGCTGAGAAACCTCACATCCCCCTACATGACCCTGTCCTCTCCTGTTGAGAAACCTCACATCCCCCTACATGACCCTGTCCTCTCCTGTTGAGAAACCTCACATCCCCCTACATGACCCTGTCCTCTCCTGCTGAGAAACCTCACATCCTCCTACATGACCCTGTCCTCTCCTGCTGAGAAACCTCACATCCCCCCTACATGACCCTGTCCTCTCCTGTTGAGAAACCTCACATCCCCCTACATGACCCTGTCCTCTCCTGCTGAGAAACCTCACATCCCCCCCTACATGACCCTGTCCTCTCCTGTTGAGAAACCTCACAATTCCCTACATGACCCTGTCCTCTCCCGCTGAGAAACCTCACATCCCCCCCTACATGACCCTGTCCTCTCCTGTTGAGAAACCTCACATCCCTCTACATGACCCTGTCCTCTCCTGTTGAGAAACCTCACATCCCCCTACATGACCCTGTCCTCTCCTGCTGAGAAACCTCACATCCCCCTACATGACCCTGTCCTCTCCTGTTGAGAAACCTCACATCCCTCTACATGACCCTGTCCTCTCCTGCTGAGAAACCTCACATCCCTCTACATGACCCTGTCCTCTCCTGCTGAGAAACCTCACATCCCTCTACATGACCCTGTCCTCTCCTGTTGAGAAACCTCACATCCCTCTACATGACCCTGTCCTCTCCCACTGAGAAATCTCACATCCCTCTACATGACCCTGTCCTCTCCTGTTGAGAAATCTCACATCCCCCCCCTACATGACCCTGTCCTCTCCCGTTGAGAAACCTCACATCTCCCTCTGAACCATGACACCACAGCAGAGCTCCCTACATTAGTTATCACATGACCTCACGACGACCATGACCCAAACGCTCACTCTATCCCCCCCATGAAGCAGCAGAGCTCCTGTAAATTACCCACAAAACCCTCAATCCACCCCCTGCTTAGTTCAGATCACCCTCCAATAACCCCACACCCCACAAAACCCTCAACCCACCCCCTGCTTAGTTCAGATTACCCTCCAATAACCCCACACCCCACAAAACCCTCAATCCACCCCCTGCTTAGTTCAGATTACCCTCCAATAACCCCACAAAACCCTCAATCCACCCCCTGCTTAGTTCAGATTACCCTCCCATAACCCCACACCCCACAAAACCCTCAATCCACCCCCTGCTTAGTTCAGATTACCCTCCCATAACCCCACACTTAGTCTCTTGCGACAGACAAAATGCTATAAATCACGTAGCTGACAAGCGTGTAACATTTTGGTTCTGGGTACCAGGATTACAACTCACTCAATGTGACACAACTAGGGACAACGTAGTAAGATTTCACAACCCATAACAGTAGCCAACATATTTCTCCTAAAGCAAGACACCCGCACGCTGATCAATACTCCCGCAGCTAATTGTGCAACGTTTCGACCCAAACGGTCTTCATCAGGTTTAACCAGCATTACGCTTTGAGCCAAGTTAGTGGATGTACACAGTGTTAAAAACCTATCACCTCTCCTCTTCCTCCACCTCCACCTATTCCTCCCCCTACTCCTCCTCCTCCTCCAGGTCTGGCTGGTTAGTGGATGTACACAGTGATTAAAACCTATCACCTCTCCTCTTTCTCCTCCTCCTCCTCGTCTTCCTCCTCCTCCTCCTCCTCCTCCCCCAGGTCTGGCTGGGCTTGGCAGCGATGGTAACATGTTGTTCTACGCCATCCTGGGTTCAGCTGGCATGACCTGTATCACCATCCTACTGGCGTTCTGTATCGTCCTGCAGCTGAAGAGAGCCACCTTCCAGCGTCGTATGGTCCAGGCCTTCCAGAACATAGTGGTGAGTTCTGGGTCGGACTGACTCTCTTTTTACTGCTGCCCATAATGTGAGTACATGAACACAGATGAGAAGCCTCACGAAGCAGTTACATTGTGGAAGAGACGTTAGCTGTAGAGGGCAGTGTTATCTGTAGAGGGCAGTGTTAGCTATAGAGGGTAGTGTTAGCTATAGAGGGCAGCGTTAGCTGTAGAGGACAGCGTTAGCTGTAGAGGGCAGTTAGCTGTAGAGGACAGTGTTAGCTGTAGAGGGCAGCGTTAGCTGTAGAGGGCAGCGTTAGCTGTAGAGGGGAGTGTTAGCTGTAGAGGGCAGTGTTAGCTGTGGAGGGGAGTGTTAGCTGTAGAGGGCAGTGTTAGCTGTAGAGGGGAGTGTTAGCTGTAGAGGGCAGTGTTAGCTGTAGAGGACAGCGTTAGCTGTAGAGGGCAGCGTTAGCTGTAGAGGGCAGCGTTAGCTATAGAGGGCAGCGTTAGCTGTAGAGGGCAGCGTTAGCTGTAGAGGGCAGCGTTAGCTGTAGAGGGCAGCGTTAGCTATAGAGGGCAGTGTTAGCTGTAGAGGGCAGCGTTAGCTGTAGAGGACAGCGTTAGCTGTAGAGGGCAGCGTTAGCTGTAGAGGGCAGCGTTAGCTGTATAGCTGTAGAGGGCAGCGTTAGCTGTAGAGGGCAGCGTTAGCTGTAGAGGGCAGCGTTAGCTGTAGAGGACAGCGTTAGCTGTAGAGGGCAGCGTTAGCTGTAGAGGGCAGCGTTAGCTGTAGAGGGCAGCGTTAGCTGTATAGGGCCGCGTTCTATTCTACATCTCTATTGCTTCAGTAAACACTCCAAACACAGATATAAGGATGAACACAACATCTCTAGAACAATGTATGCTTTTATTTTCCATGCTGTAGAGAGAGGAGCCAGTGGTCCAGTTCAGTTCTGGCTCTCTCAACCTGCCCAGTAGGAAACATAAGAACCCAGAGCAGTCCGTGTCCTACCCCACTTTGGACTGGAACGACATCAAGTTCCAGGACGTCATCGGAGAGGGAAACTTTGGCCAGGTGCTCAAAGCTCGCATCAAGAAGGACGGGCTGAGGATGGACGCTGCTATTAAACGAATGAAAGGTGCTCCTTGAATTAATAAAATGGATGGATGAATGAATGAAGAGATTGAATGTCTCACTCTATCTCACTATATTTAACAGAGTATGCCTCTAAAGATGACCACAGGGACTTTGCAGGGGAGCTGGAGGTGCTGTGTAAACTGGGACATCACCCCAACATCATCAATCTACTGGGAGCCTGTGAACACAGAGGTAATATAATAACATCAACCCACAGTTTAATCCAAACATTACCTGGCCATATAGTACTGGGAACTGATTCTATTACCTGGCCATATAGTACTAGGAACTGATTATATTACCTGGCCATAGAGTACTAGGAACTGATTCTATTACCTGGCCATAGAGTACTAGGAACTGATTATATTACCTGGCCATAGAGTACTGGGAACTGATTATATTACCTGGCCATAGAGTACTAGGAACTGATTATATTACCTGGCCATAGAGTACTAGGAACTGATTATATTACCTGGCCATAGAGTACTAGGAACTGATTATATTACCTGGCCATAGAGTATTCTGAACTGATTATATTACCTGGCCATAGAGTACTGGGAACTGATTATATTACCTGGCCATAGAGTACTGGGAACTGATTATATTACCTGGCCATAGAGTACTAGGAACTGATTATATTACCTGGCCATAGAGTACTAGGAACTGATTATATTACCTGGCCATAGAGTACTAGGAACTGATTATATTACCTGGCCATAGAGTACTAGGAACTGATTATATTACCTGGCCATAGAGTACTAGGAACTGATTATATTACCTGGCCATAGAGTACTAGGAACTGATTATATTACCTGGCCATAGAGTACTGGGAACTGATTATATTACCTGGCCATAGAGTACTAGGAACTGATTATATTACCTGGCCATAGAGCACTAGGAACTGATTATATTACCTGGCCATAGAGTACTAGGAACTGATTATATTACCTGGCCATAGAGTACTAGGAACTGATTATATTACCTGGCCATAGAGTACTGGGAACTGATTATATTACCTGGCCATATAGTACTGGGCACTGATTATATTACCTGGCCATAGAGTACTAGGAACTGATTATATTACCTGGCCATAGAGTACTGGGAACTGATTATATTACCTGGCCATTGAGTACTAGGAACTGATTATATTACCTGGCCATAGAGTACTAGGAACTGATTATATTACCTGGCCATAGAGTACTAGGAACTGATTATATTACCTGGCCATAGAGTACTGGGAACTGATTATATTACCTGGCCATAGAGTATTCTGAACTGATTATATTACCTGGCCATAGAGTACTGGGAACTGATTATATTACCTGGCCATAGAGTACTAGGAACTGATTATATTACCTGGCCATAGAGTACTAGGAACTGATTCTATTACCTGGCCATAGAGTACTAGGAACTGATTATATTACCTGGCCATAGAGTACTAGGAACTGATTATATTACCTGGCCATAGAGTACTATGAACTGATTATATTACCTGGCCATAGAGTACTAGGAACTGATTATATTACCTGGCCATAGAGTACTAGGAACTGATTATATTACCTGGCCATAGAGTACTGGGAACTGATTATATTACCTGGCCATAGAGTACTAGGAACTGATTATATTACCTGGCCATAGAGTACTGGGAACTGATTATATTACCTGGCCATAGAGTACTAGGAACTGATTATATTACCTGGCCATAGAGTACTAGGAACTGATTATATTACCTGGCCATAGAGTACTGGGAACTGATTATATTACCTGGCCATAGAGTACTGGGAACTGATTATATTACCTGGCCATAGAGTACTAGGAACTGATTATATTACCTGGCCATAGAGTACTGGGAACTGATTATATTACCTGGCCATAGAGTATTCTGAACTGATTATATTACCTGGCCATAGAGTACTGGGAACTGATTATATTACCTGGCCATAGAGTATTCTGAACTGATTATATTACCTGGCCATAGAGTACTGGGAACTGATTATATTACCTGGCCATAGAGTATTCTGAACTGATTATATTACCTGGCCATAGAGTACTAGGAACTGATTATATTACCTGGCCATAGAGTACTGGGAACTGATTATATTACCTGGCCATAGAGTACTAGGAACTGATTATATTACCTGGCCATAGAGTACTAGGAACTGATTATATTACCTGGCCATAGAGTACTGGGAACTGATTATATTACCTGGCCATAGAGTACTGGGAACTGATTATATTACCTGGCCATAGAGTACTAGGAACTGATTATATTACCTGGCCATAGAGTACTGGGAACTGATTATATTACCTGGCCATAGAGTATTCTGAACTGATTATATTACCTGGCCATAGAGTACTGGGAACTGATTATATTACCTGGCCATAGAGTATTCTGAACTGATTATATTACCTGGCCATAGAGTACTGGGAACTGATTATATTACCTGGCCATAGAGTATTCTGAACTGATTATATTACCTGGCCATAGAGTACTAGGAACTGATTATATTACCTGGCCATAGAGTATTCTGAACTGATTATATTACCTGGCCATAGAGTACTATGAACTGATTATATTACCTGGCCATAGAGTATTCTGAACTGATTATATTACCTGGCCATAGAGTACTATGAACTGATTATATTACCTGGCCATAGAGTACTAGGAACTGATTATATTACCTGGCCATAGAGTACTAGGAACTGATTATATTACCTGGCCATAGAGTACTAGGAACTGATTATATTACCTGGCCATAGAGTACTAGGAACTGATTATATTACCTGGCCATAGAGTACTAGGAACTGATTATATTACCTGGCCATAGAGTACTAGGAAC
This sequence comes from Salvelinus alpinus, assembly GCF_045679555.1. Classification (NCBI taxonomy): domain Eukaryota; kingdom Metazoa; phylum Chordata; class Actinopteri; order Salmoniformes; family Salmonidae; genus Salvelinus; species Salvelinus alpinus. The sequence goes on along the minus strand of NC_092103.1, from coordinate 49,563,555 downwards.
TGATTATATTACCTGGCCATAGAGTACTATGAACTGATTATATTGTTAATCGTGTCTTCTGTTACAGGCTACCTGTACCTGGCCATAGAGTTCGCCCCTCACGGCAACCTGTTGGACTTCCTGAGGAAGAGCAGAGTGTTGGAGACTGACCCGGCCTTCGCTATCGCTAACAGCACCGCCTCCACCCTCACCTCACAACAGCTGCTGCACTTTGCTGCCGACGTGGCTCGAGGCATGGACTACCTGGCTCAGAAACAGGTCAGTACTGGAGACGTGGCCCGTGGCATAGACTACCTGGCTCAGAAACAGGTCAGTACTGGAGACGTGGTCCGAGGCATGGACTACCTGGCTCAGAAACAGGTCAGTACTGAAGACGTGGCCCGTGGCACCGACTACCTGGCTCAGAAACAGGTCAGTACTGAAGACGTGGCCCGGGGCATGGACTACCTGGCTCAGAAACAGGTCAGTACTGGAGACGTGGCCCGAGGCATCGACTACCTGGCTCAGAAACAGGTCAGTACTGAAGACGTGGCCCGGGGCATGGACTACCTGGCTCAGAAACAGGTCAGTACTGGAGACGTGGCCCGAGGCATGGACTACCTGGCTCAGAAACAGGTCAGGACTGGAGACGTGGCCCGAGGCACCGACTACCTGGTTCAGAAACAGGTCAGTACTGGAGACGTGGCCCGAGGCATGGACTACCTGGCTCAGAAACAGGTCAGTACTGGAGACGTGGCCCGAGGCATAGACTACCTGGCTCAGAAACAGGTCAGTACTGGAGACGTGGCCCGAGGCATGGACTACCTGGCTCAGAAACAGGTCAGTACTGGATACGTGGCCCGAGGCACCGACTACCTGGCTCAGAAACAGGTCAGTACTGAAGACGTGGCCCGAGGCATGGACTACCTGGCTCAGAAACAGGTCAGTACTGGAGACGTGGCCCGAGGCATAGACTACCTGGCTCAGAAACAGGTCAGTACTGAAGACGTGGCCCGAGGCATGGACTACCTGGCTCAGAAACAGGTCAGTACTGAAGACGTGGCCCGAGGCATAGACTACCTGGCTCAGAAACAGGTCAGGACTGGAGACGTGGCCCGAGGCATAGACTACCTGGCTCAGAAACAGGTCAGTACTGGAGACGTGGCCCGAGGCATGGACTACCTGGCTCAGAAACAGGTCAGTACTGGAGACGTGGCCCGTGGCATGGACTACCTGGCTCAGAAACAGGTCAGTACTGGAGACGTGGCCCGAGGCATCGACTACCTGGCTCAGAAACAGGTCAGTACTGGAGACGTGGCTGGAGGCACTGACTACCTGGCTCAGAAACAGGTCAGTACTGGAGACGTGGCCCGAGGCATCGACTACCTGGCTCAGAAACAGGTCAGTACTGAAGACGTGGCCCGGGGCATGGACTACCTGGCTCAGAAACAGGTCAGTACTGGAGACGTGGCCCGAGGCATGGACTACCTGGCTCAGAAACAGGTCAGTACTGGAGACGTGGCCCGAGGCATAGACTACCTGGCTCAGAAACAGGTCAGTACTGGAGACGTGGCCCGAGGCATGGACTACCTGGCTCAGAAACAGGTCAGTACTGGATACGTGGCCCGAGGCACCGACTACCTGGCTCAGAAACAGGTCAGTACTGAAGACGTGGCCCGAGGCATGGACTACCTGGCTCAGAAACAGGTCAGTACTGGAGACGTGGCCCGATGCATAGACTACCTGGCTCAGAAACAGGTCAGTACTGAAGACGTGGCCCGAGGCATGGACTACCTGGCTCAGAAACAGGTCAGTACTGAAGACGTGGCCCGAGGCATAGACTACCTGGCTCAGAAACAGGTCAGGACTGGAGACGTGGCCCGAGGCATAGACTACCTGGCTCAGAAACAGGTCAGTACTGGAGACGTGGCCCGAGGCATGGACTACCTGGCTCAGAAACAGGTCAGTACTGGAGACGTGGCCCGTGGCATGGACTACCTGGCTCAGAAACAGGTCAGTACTGGAGACGTGGCCCGAGGCATCGACTACCTGGCTCAGAAACAGGTCAGTACTGGAGACGTGGCTGGAGGCACTGACTACCTGGCTCAGAAACAGGTCAGTACTGGAGACGTGGCCCGAGGCATCGACTACCTGGCTCAGAAACAGGTCAGTACTGGAGACGTGGCCCGAGGCATGGACTACCTGGCTCAGAAACAGGTCAGTACTGAAGACGTGGCCCGAGGCATAGACTACCTGGCTCAGAAACAGGTCAGGACTGGAGACGTGGCCCGAGGCATAGACTACCTGGCTCAGAAACAGGTCAGTACTGGAGACGTGGCCCGAGGCATGGACTACCTGGCTCAGAAACAGGTCAGTACTGGAGACGTGGCCCGTGGCATGGACTACCTGGCTCAGAAACAGGTCAGTACTGGAGACGTGGCCCGAGGCATCGACTACCTGGCTCAGAAACAGGTCAGTACTGGAGACGTGGCTGGAGGCACTGACTACCTGGCTCAGAAACAGGTCAGTACTGGAGACGTGGCCCGAGGCATCGACTACCTGGCTCAGAAACAGGTCAGTACTGGAGACGTGGCCCGAGGCACCGACTACCTGGCTCAGAAACAGGTCAGGACTGGAGACGTGGCCCGAGGCACCGACTACCTGGCTCAGAAACAGGTCAGTACAGAAGACGTGGCCCGAGGCATAGACTACCTGGCTCAGAAACAGGTCAGTACTGGAGACGTGGCCCGAGGCATAGACTACCTGGCTCAGAAACAGGTCAGTACTGAAGACGTGGCCCGAGGCATCGACTACCTGGCTCAGAAACAGGTCAGTACTGGAGACGTGGCTGGAGGCATGGACTACCTGGCTCAGAAACAGGTCAGTACTGAAGACGTGGCCCGAGGCACCGACTACCTGGCTCAGAAACAAGTCAGTACAAGGCATCGTTACCTGTCACTCCTCAAAAGCCACGTTTTTTTGCAAAGCAAGGAACACATTTAATTCTCAATGCAGGTTCCATTTCACATCGGATGCACTCTCTTGCCAACTCCTGTCACTTATTGTGACTTGGCGTGGTACCAGGCTAGGTCAGTGTCTCTCTGTGGTACCAGGCTAGGTCAGTGTCCCTCTGTGGTACCAGGCTAGGTCAGTGTCTCTCTGTGGTACCAGGCTAGGTCAGTGTCTCTCTGTGGTACCAGGCTAGGTCAGTGTGTCTTTGTGGTACCAGGCTAGGTCAGTGTCTCTCTGTGGTACCAGGCTAGGTCAGTGTGTCTTTGTGGTACCAGGCTAGGTCAGCGTCTCTCTGTGGTACCGTGGTACCAGGCTAAATCAGTGTCTCTCTGTGGTACCAGGCTAGGTCAGTGTCTCTCTGTGGTACCAGGCTAGGTCAGTGTCTCTCTGTGGTACCAGGCTAGGTCAGCGTCTCTCTGTGGTACCGTGGTACCAGGCTAAATCAGTGTCTCTCTGTGGTACCAGGCTAGGTCAGTGTTTCTCTGTGGTACCAGGCTAAATCAGTGTCTCTCTGTGGTACCAGGCTAGGTCAGTGTCTCTCTGTGGTACCAGGCTAGGTCAGTGTTTCTCTGTGGTACCAGGCTAGGTCAGTGTCCCTCTGTGGTACCAGGCTAGGTCAGTGTTTCTCTGTGGTACCAGGCTAAATCAGTGTTTCTCTGTGGTACCAGGCTAGGTCAGTGTGTCTTTGTGGTACCAGGCTAGGTCAGTGTCTCTCTGTGGTACCAGGCTAGGTCAGTGTCCCTCTGTGGTACCAGGCTAAATCAGTGTTTCTCTGTGGTACCAGGCTAGGTCAGTGTGTCTTTGTGGTACCAGGCTAAATCAGTGTTTCTCTGTGGTACCAGGCTAGGTCAGTGTGTCTTTGTGGTACCAGGCTAGGTCAGTGTCTCTCTGTGGTACCAGGCTAGGTCAGTGTTTCTCTGTGGTACCAGGCTAGGTCAGTGTCCCTCTGTGGTACCAGGCTAGGTCAGTGTTTCTCTGTGGTACCAGGCTAAATCAGTGTTTCTCTGTGGTACCAGGCTAGGTCAGTGTGTCTTTGTGGTACCAAGCTAAATCAGTGTTTCTCTGTGGTACCAGGCTAGGTCAGTGTGTCTTTGTGGTACCAGGCTAGGTCAGTGTCCCTCTGTGGTACCAGGCTAGGTCAGCGTCTCTCTGTGGTACCAGGCTAGGTCAGCGTCTCTCTGTGGTACCAGGCTAGGTCAGCGTCTCTCTGTGGTACCAGGCTAGGTCAGTGTCCCTCTGTGGTACCAGGCTAGGTCAGTGTCTCTCTGTGGTACCAGGCTAGGTCAGCGTCTCTCTGTGGTACCAGGCTAGGTCAGTGCCCCCCTGTGGTACCAGGCTAGGTCAGTGTCCCTCTGTGGTACCAGGCTAGGTCAGTGTCTCTCTGTGGTACCAGGCTAGGTCAGTGTCTCTCTGTGGTACCAGGCTAGGTCAGTGTCTCTCTGTGGTACCAGGCTAGGTCAGTGTCCCTCTGTGGTACCAGGCTAGGTCAGTGTGTCTTTGTGGTACCAGGCTAGGTCAGTGTCTCTCTGTGGTACCAGGCTAGGTCAGTGTGTCTTTGTGGTACCAGGCTAGGTCAGTGTCTCTCTGTGGTACCAGGCTAGGTCAGCGTCTCTCTGTGGTACCAGGCTAGGTCAGCGTCTCTCTGTGGTACCAGGCTAGGTCAGTGTGTCTTTGTGGTACCAGGCTAGGTCAGCGTCTCTCTGTGGTACCAGGCTAGGTCAGCGTCTCTCTGTGGTACCAGGCTAGGTCAGCGTCTCTCTGTGGTACCAGGCTAGGTCAGTGTGTCTCTGTGGTACCAGGCTAGGTCAGTGTTTCTCTGTGGTACCAGGCTAGGTCAGTGTGTCTCTGTGGTACCAGGCTAGGTCAGCGTCTCTTTGTGGTACCAGGCTAGGTCAGCGTCTCTTTGTGGTACCAGGCTAGGTCAGTGTCTCTCTGTGGTTCAGACCCCCAGAGACAGGAGTGTGTGCTTTTAGTCATTACATCCCAAAAGGTATTGCACAGACGATTTATTTGTGTGAGTTGTATAATCTGACCAGATCTCTTGTGATTTCTAGTTCATCCACAGAGACCTGGCAGCCAGAAACATCCTGGTAGGAGAGAACTTCGTGGCCAAGATAGCCGACTTCGGTCTGTCCAGAGGGCAGGAGGTCTATGTGAAGAAGACGATGGTAAGAGTCTCTGAAGCGGACAAACTTAATGTCAACACGAATCACCAAGGTGTTATACTTTGAAACGTATATGATCCTGTCAGGCCGCTGTGGTCACAAACACAAGGCAGTCACCTAGCCTAGCTTCCAGTTGGGGAGAGGGACACGCCAGGGCTGCCCACTATCCCCACTCTTATTTACCTTGGTGGTGAAACGTTATTATTCACAAAGACATCTTGACTGTGTGTGTTGAGACAGACATGTCTTTACTGTGTGTGTTGAGACAGACATGTCTTTACTGTGTGTGTTGAGACAGACATGTTTTTACTGTGTGTGTTGAGACAGACATGTCTTTACTGTGTGTCAAACAGGGACGGTTACCTGTCAGGTGGATGGCCATAGAATCACTGACCTACAGTGTCTACACCACCAACAGTGACGTGTGAGTACTGCATCCTACCACTGAGTGTGAGTACTGCATCCTACCACTGACAGTGACGTGTGAGTACTGTATCCTACCACTGACGTGTTAGTACTGCGACCTACCACTGAGTGTGAGTACTGCATCCTACCACTGAGTGTGAGTACTGCATCCTGCCACTGAGTGTGAGTACTGCATCCTGCCACTGAGTGTGAGTACTGCATCCTACCACTGAGTGTGAGTACTGCATCCTACCACTGAGTGTGAGTACTGCATCCTACCACTGAGTGTGAGTACTGCATCCTACCACTGAGTGTGAGTACCGCATCCTACCACTGAGTGTGAGTACCACATCCTACCACTGAGTGTGAGTACCGCATCCTACCACTGAGTGTGAGTACCACATCCTACCACTGAGTGTGAGTACTGCATCCTACCACTGAGTGTGAGTACTGCATCCTACCACTGAGTGTGAGTACTGCATCCTACCACTGAGTGTGAGTACTGCATCCTACCACTGAGTGTGAGTACTGCATCCTACCACTGACAGTGACGTGTGAGTACTGTATCCTACCACTGACGTGTTAGTACTGCGACCTACCACTGAGTGTGAGTACTGCATCCTACCACTGAGTGTGAGTACTGCATCCTGCCACTGAGTGTGAGTACTGCATCCTGCCACTGAGTGTGAGTACTGCATCCTACCACTGAGTGTGAGTACTGCATCCTACCACTGAGTGTGAGTACTCCATCCTACCACTGAGTTAAGTACTCCATCCTACCACTGAGTGTGAGTACTGCATCCTACCACTGAGTGTGAGTACTGCATCCTACCACTGAGTGTGAGTACTGCATCCTACCACTGAGTGTGAGTACTGCATCCTACCACTGAGTGTGAGTACTGCATCCTACCACAGTGTGAGTACTGCATCCTACCACTGAGTGTGAGTACTGCATCCTACCACTGAGTGTGAGTACCACATCCTACCACTGAGTGTGAGTACCGCATCCTACCACTGAGTGTGAGTACTGCATCCTACCACTGAGTGTGAGTACTCCATCCTACCACTGAGTGTGAGTACTGCATCCTACCACTGAGTGTGAGTACCACATCCTACCACTGAGTGTGAGTACCACATCCTACCACTGAGTGTGAGTACTGCATACTACCGCTGAGTGTGAGTACTCCATCCTACCACTGAGTGTGAGTACTCCATCCTACCACTGACAGTGAAAGTTGCAGACTGAACATGTGTCAGATACACATACATGAACTATTGATTTGAAAATGGATTGTCTGTCTCTCTTTATCCCCAGATGGTCGTATGGTGTACTTCTCTGGGAGATAGTGAGCTTAGGTTTGTATCCAGTGTGGTGAATTATATTTACACTGTACTGTTTGGAGTGAAGTGGAGTCTGATATAGAAATAGAATGACTAGAATGGGAAACCTAGTCAGTGATTCCATTACTATGGAGTCTCATAGTCCTGTTCTGTGTAAATAACAGTGTGTGTGTGTATCAGGAGGTAATCTGTACTGTGTGTGTGTGTGTGTCTGTGTGTCTGTGTCTGTGTGTGTGCATGTCTCACTCACTCACTCTCTCTCAGGTGGTACTCCGTACTGTGGGATGACCTGTGCTGAGCTGTATGAGAAACTCCCTCAAAGCTACCGGCTGGAGAAACCACTCAACTGTGACGATGAGGTGTAAGTACCCACAGACAGACCATCTTACAGAGCAAAGATCACAGGAATATAGACATACATTATTAGTATAAAAAAACAACATCTAAAATCAATTGAGTTTCTCAATCTTGAGTGTGAGTACTGCATCCTACCACTGAGTGTGAGTACCACATCCTACCACTGAGTGTGAGTACCGCATCCTACCACTGAGTGTGAGTACTGCATCCTACCACTGAGTGTGAGTACTCCATCCTACCACTGAGTGTGAGTACTGCATCCTACCACTGAGTGTGAGTACCACATCCTACCACTGAGTGTGAGTACCACATCCTACCACTGAGTGTGAGTACTGCATACTACCGCTGAGTGTGAGTACTCCATCCTACCACTGAGTGTGAGTACTCCATCCTACCACTGACAGTGAAAGTTGCAGACTGAACATGTGTCAGATACACATACATGAACTATTGATTTGAAAATGGATTGTCTGTCTCTCTTTATCCCCAGATGATTTGACAGTGAAAGTTGCAGACTGAACATGTGTCAGATACACATACATGAACTATTGATTTGAAAATGGATTGTCTGTCTCTCTTTATCCCCAGATGGTCTGTCAAAGATTTGAATTCTCAAAGATTCAAAAGTTTCCAGATGAATCCCCATATGATAGAGATGTACACTATACCACCCCTCTCTCGTGTTGTGTCCAGGTATGACCTGATGGGGCAGTGCTGGAGGGAAAAGCCCTACAAGAGACCCTCATTCCAACAGATACTGGTCTCCCTCAAAAGGATGCTGGAGGAGAGGAAGGTAAATCAAACACACATTTTCTTCAGGAAATGTACCTTTTTTTTTTTTTTTAAGTTTAAATTCTTTCTTTAGATTTATTCACAAGATTTCATATTATTTACACTAAGGCTCCGTAGGTGAACTGAAATGTTTTCTAATCTATCAATGAAAACACCATTCTAAAATAAAAATAAAACGTTTTTCTTTTTTTAAGAGGTTGAATGAGTTAATAATATAGTAATTAACATGATTTCGCTCTGTGTGTGTGTTGTTTCTAGACGTATGTCAACACCAGTCTGTATGAGAAGTTCACCTACGCCGGTATCGACTGCTCCGCAGAAGAAGCAGGATGATTTGCTGCTAAAAAACAAAAACGACACGACAATAATTCCACCATGGCGTCGTACACCAATCATAAAGCTACATAAAGCTACTAAACAATCCTCCACCCGAGGGTTTATTAAGGACTGGTATTCTGCGCATATTGTGTATTCCAAGTTACGTGCTAACATTGTACAATCATTAACCAACCGGGCAGAGACTTTCGTCTTGATGTAAACCTGCGTTATTGTTGATGATTTTTATGTTGTGATGAATGTCCATGTTCCTAAGGGCACCCTATTCTCTATGGGGTCCTGGTCAAACATAGTGCACTATGTAGGGGATAGGGTGCCATAGACCCTGGACAAAAGTAGTGCACTATGTAGGGAATAGGGTGCCATAGACCCTGGTCAAAAGTAGTGCACTATGTAGGGAATAGGGTGCCATAGACCCTGGTCAAAAGTAGTGCACTATGTAGGGAATAGGGTGCCATAGACCCTGGTCAAAAGTAGTGCACTATGTAGGGAATAGGGTGCCATTTGAGATGCAATCCTATGATAGTCATTGGCTGACCTATAACAACACTAACGGTTGTCCTTATAAGGCAGTGGAACCAGATGTTACAGACCTGTCAGCCAACAGTGATGTCACATGTATTGTAAGTATCTTTGACAAATTGAGGCCTAGATTCACTCGGATCATGGCGCTAACCGGCGGTAGCTGACACCTGCGTTGGAGCCTTATAGAGCAGCGAGCAGCTGTTCCTGTGATCCTTGCCCGAAGCCACACTCGTCCCCACTCGCTTTAGAAGTTCAGAAAGAGAAGTCTATACAGACATACTGACATTCAAATTGAAAAGAAAAAAAATCAGGAAATGAAATAATGATGATTTCAGTCTAATCGAGGTGTAAAATACATCTCACATTCCAGTGTTCGAACGTGTAAACAAGGCTGCATGGGATTTATCTTAATGCGACTCCATGCAGCCAATGGCAATGTCTACTTTAGGTATAATGCCGGGAGCTACTTGTAGATTTAACAGCTCTAACCACTATGCGGGTGTCGTTTAGCGCGGATCTGAATCTAGCCTCAAACCACTACATAGACAACTGTATCCTTAAAATGAAAATAAATAGTTTTGTGATTAAATACTTATCTGTGATGTTTGATTATTGATACTTTTGACTAATGATATGAATACCTTTTAATTCTGAGGATTTAAGCACATTTGTTTTTTTTGTTAAACAAGCATATGGGCCTGAGACCACCTAGTGGTGTAGGATTCAGGCAGTTTACAAAGCATTGAGCCATGTACAACCAAATCTACAGTACATGGGTCATTCCACCAATGCGGTGCCTTTTGGAAAGTGTATCTTGGTAAAAAAAAAATTGTTTAATTTCATCTAATTATAACATTCTGTCATAGAGAGCACATTTTATTTTATTTATTTATTTTATTTTACCGTTATTTTACCAGGTAAGTTGACTGAGAACACGTTCTCATTTGCAGCAACGACCTGGGGAATAGTTACAGGGGAGAGGAGGGGGATGAATGAGCCAATTGTAAACTGGGGATTATTAGGTGACCGTGATGGTTGAGGGCCAGATTGGGAATTTAGCCAGGACACCGGGGTTAACACCCCTACTCTTACGATAAGTGCCATGGGATCTTTAATGACCTCAGAGAGTCAGGACACCCGTTTAACGTCCCATCCGAAAGACGGCACCCTACACAGAGCAGTGTCCCCAATCACTGCCCTGGGGCATTGGGCTCTTTGTTTAGACCAGAGGAAAGAGTGCCTCCTACTGGCCCTCCAACACCACTTCCAGCAGCACCTGGTCTCCCATCCAGGGACTGACCAGGACCAACCCTGCTTAGCTTCAGAAGCAAGCCAGCAGTGGTATGCAGGGTGGTATGCTGCTGGCATACTTCAACTTCATTTAAAAAAAAAAAAAATTCCCACCTCAAGAGGTTAAGCAAAGAAACAGTCAAAACAGGGAAAATTGATCAAGTTGTAACCGCAATCATGGTGACAGAGAAAATTGTCCAGCATGCAAAAAAAAAAATGCAGGAAGTATAACAAAATGGGTCAAAGATGTTACAGGATGAAATGCAAAAAGGGCCATTCTGTTAGGATCAGTTGCCAAGCAGTATGATTCTGTTAGGATCAGTTGCCAAGCAGTATGATTCTGAAGATCAGTGGCATATTGAGCTATACGTGGAGTTCAAGATTGAAACTGGGGCTGATATTATAGTGATGTCTCAGAGCACTTACCAGAGCTTGCCACAGCACCCCCTGCTGGCTAACATTGAAACTGGGGCTGATATTATAGTGATGTCTCAGAGCACCCCCTGCTGGCTAACATTGAAACTGGGGCTGATATTATAGTGATGTCTCAGAGCACTTACCAGAGCTTGCCACAGCACCCCCTGCTGGCTAACATTGAAACTGGTGCTGATATTATAGTAATGTCTCAGAGCACTTACCAGAGCTTGCCACAGCACCCCCTGCTGGCTAACATTGAAACTGGGGCTGATATTATAGTGATGTCTCAGAGCACTTACCAGAGCTTGCCACAGCACCCCCTGCTGGCTAACATTGAAACTGCTGTTCACAGCCCAGGTGCCAGGATTGATTTTATGGGGATTTTTTAAATGTTTATTTAACGAGGTAAGTCAGTTAAGAACAAATCCCTTATTTACAATGGCGGACGAGGAACAGTGGGTTAACTGCCTTGTTCAGGGGAAGAATGACAGATTTTTACTTTGTCAGCTCGGGGACTACAATCTAGTAACCTTTCGGTTACTGGCCCAACGCTCTAACCACTAGGCTACCACGAGTGAAAGAAAAAGGAGAAATGTACAAATTCAGGATCTTTGTGATTCGAGTGCCATACGTTAATAACATACTTAGCAGAACCGTTGCATGAAAGATGGGTTTGGTCCTCAGAACAGATGTTTTTGTAGAGATAGGCCTACTGAACTGTGAACCGGTCAGGGTTTAGGCCCGAGGAAGTCCCCTATTCTCTGACTTCGCCACTTCTTCCTGGACAGAATGGGCAGAAATGGCATCATGGAGGGAGTAACCATGCCTACAGACCGGCGTGCTCCCATGGTGCTGATGGCAAAGTGAGAACGTGCGTAGACTTAAAACGACTCAATGAAGCAGTGAAAACGGGATAGTTTACCCGTTGGAGGATATAGCACCAAAGCTATCCGGGGCGAGAGTCTTTTCCACACCCGATGTGTCTAGAGATTTTTTGGCAGATACCGGTTGAATCCAGCTGCAGAAAACTTGACTTTCAACAGTCCCTATGGGGAGATTCCTCTTCCTTTTTTTGGAATAACCAGATGCGCCAGAGATCTTTCAGAGGGAGATGAGCGAGCTCCTGAGAGGACAGGATGACATACTGGTGTACGGTGCAGCAAACAAGGAAGAACACGACAGGAATCTGAGCAAAGTGCTACAGACCATCAAAGAGTCAGGACTACAAGCGGAACAAAGACAAGTGCCACTTTGGGAAGTAAGGAGATACAATACTTTGGTCATGTGATTGGAGCAGACTTAAGAGGCCAATCCTGTAGACAGTTACACCACAGTTGGTATACAGGAAGTTGTAGAGCTAAGGAGAGTGTGTCCAGGGTTCTTTTTCCTTTCGCCTCTAAGTTGTCTCATTTATCCTCAAAGAGACTTGTGACTTGGAATACATGGTGTTGCCATGACAAACAGTCTGCTGCCTTTTACAAAACATTTATTTTTACAACCATCCATTTCATAAATGGGGGCATTAGAGATGAGTTAATGAGCTCAGACGAAAAGATTGAAGCTCGGCGTTTCTCTCAACAACAGATGTACACAACACCAGTAGAATGTGAAACTACCCCTCAAAATGAAATGACAGGAAGAGTCTGAGAAACTAATCAAAATACACTTTATTGCTTCTGGTCGTAGTAATGTTGACATGGAATGATGAACAGTCCAAACAGCATTAAAAACAGAACAGTAAATATGGTGTCAGTGTTTTCTAGTAAAACAGAATAAACATTCAGTTACTGTGTAAGACCGAGGCTGGGACTATTACACGTTAGACTACAGACTGTGAGGATTGTATTGGCAGACTGGATGCCAGTGTTGTTAAAGTCTCACACAGGACTACCATATTCCCCTGGACAAAGATGTCAGCACTACAGGTGCAGATTTAAATAGAAAGAAGTCCTCACGGTGAAGTGATTGAAAAAACATGATCATGATTGATGTACATCTTATTTGAAGAGTAAGCCAATGCTAACAGCACTTGAAAGGACCTGTGACACTACCAACGCTACAGTTGGTTATTCCATTTGTACTGCTGTTATTGATCATTCTGGGTACCTGAAGTCAAGTCACAGTATTTAAATTTGTCAACAACAAAATATGGAAGAAACACCGCTGTCCATATGCTTTTGAATCATAAAAATGTAGACAGGCGAAACATCAAATTAACTCGACGTGATTCAACAAATAAATGTAATTGTTATAAACTATGAACTAGGCAATCACAGATTCAACCACATGAACGGTAGCTAAATCATGACGGTTACCAGTCAAACACACGACGACACTTGTCATTCCTGCAAGGTTAAACTCACAACACACAGACTAAATGAACGAAATCAACTGACTGATTTGGCCGTCTCCACGCCAAAGATCATGATTACAAACATGAAAACATAACATCTTGTGATGATTTTCAACTGTTCATTAGAAAACTACCAGGAAAAGCAGGTTTCCGAGACAAGACATAATTAAACAACAAAAACCATGTTATCGTTGGAGACTATATAGACAAACTGTAACCAACACCGGGTAAACGTCTGTATCCGTCCACATCAAACACCTCATCAGTGTATCATTACCTCATCAGTTTATAAAAACCTCATCAGGGTATTAAAACCTCATTAGTGTATTAAAACCTCATTAGTGTATTAAAACCTCATCAGGGTATTAAAACCTCATCAGGGTATTAACTTCTTGAGAATACAGGGGGTGCTATTTTTTTTTCATTAGCATAATTTGCTCTACAGATTAAACTGCCTCTTATTCAATTATTGCTCTTACTATATGCATATAAATAATACCATTGGAAAGAAAACAATCTCTAGTTTCTAAAACCGTTTCAATTTTGTCTCTGAGTGATACAAGTCATTTGACAGCACTTTCCCTGACCAAGAAGTAGAATGCAAGAAGTCTATGCTCGCTTCAACGCTCTGCCTATATATGGTCATGACCCCTATGACCAGAAACACACTTCATTCGCCTTCCTCTGGGTGTCAAGAGGACGTCAGAGGAGAAATTCTTTGTTTATCTGGTACTGACGTGAAATAAGACCTATTTCTTTGGCGTGACCGACAACTTCCGGTTTTCTGATTCGCACGAGTTGGAGCTGCGATTGTGTACTGTTTTGCTGGCGTTATGGATGAAAACTATCTCCGTGTCGAATTTTGTTTGATACATGTGACCATATCATCGTAATGTATGTTTTTTCAATATAGTTTAATCAGATTATTTGATTTTTTTCGGGAGTTTTGTGGTGTTCCGTTGTCTGATTTTATTTACGTTTGAGAGATCCGTGCCACTCGACCAGTACCTGTGCTAAATGGAGTGGGAAAGGAACAATTCTGAACGGAACCAACGACTCATCTTGACAAAGGACACTTTGATCAACATTCTGATGAAAGATCAGCCATAGTAATACCCAATTTACGATGTTATATCATATCTGTTGTGCATGTGAACTGGCCGTGGGCGCCTAGCCGAATCTGCCTGGTATAGCTATGCTAATTTAGCGCTACATTTTGTTTTCGTTATAAAACATTTAATAAATCTGAAATATTGTTTGGATTCACCAGATGTTGGGCTTTCAATATCTGTACGCTGTGTATTTTTCTGAAATGTTGTAAGATGAGTAATTCGTTATATGACGTTGGTCTCTGTAATTGTTCTGGCTGGGTCAGCACTATTTCAGATTGCAGCTGCAATGTAGAACTGTGATTTATACCTGAAAAATGCACATTTTTCCCCAAAAAAACTATGCTATACCATAAATATGTTATCAGACTGTCATCTTATGAAGTTGTTTCTTGGTTAGTGGCTATATATATTTTTATTTAGTCGAATTAGTGATAGCTACTGACGCAGGAAAAAACTATTGGGAGTAAAAAAATCGTGTCCTTTGCTAACGTGGTTAGCTAATAGATTTACATATTGTGTCTTCCCTGTAAAACATTTAAAAAATCTGAAATGGTGGCTTTATTCACAAGACCTGTATCTTTCATCTGGTGTCTTGGACTTGTGATTTAATGATATTTAGATGCTACAAGTTACTTGTGACGCTATGCTAGCTATGCTACTCAGTGGGGGGGGGGGGGGGTGCTACCGGATCAGGGTTGGTGACTCGTGAGAAGTTAAAACCTCATTAGTGTATTAAAACCTCATTAGTGTATTAAAACCTCATCAGGGTATTAAAACCTCATCAGGGTATTAAAACCTCATCAGAGTATTAAAACCTCATCAGAGTATTAAAACCTCATCAGGGTATTAAAACATTGTCAGGGTATTAAAACCTCATCAGTGTATTAAAACCTCATCAGGGTATTAAAACCTCATCAGGGTATTAAAACATTGTCAGGGTATTAAAACCTCATCAGGGTATTAAAACCTCATCAGGGTATTAAAACATTGTCAGGGTATTAAAACCTCATCAGAGTATTAAAACCTCATCAGGGTATTAAAACATTGTCAGGGTATTAAAACCTCATCAGAGTATTAAAACCTCATCAGGGTATTAAAACCTCATCAGGGTATTAAAACCTCATCAGGGTATTAAAACCTCATTAGTGTATTAAAACCTCATCAGGGTATTAAAACCTCATCAGAGTATTAAAACCTCATCAGGGTATTAAAACCTCATCAGAGTATTAAAACCTCATCAGGGTATTAAAACGTTGTCAGGGTATTAAAACCTCATCAGAGTATTAAAACCTCATCAGGGTATTAAAACCTCATCAGGGTATTAAAACATTGTCAGTGTATTAAAACATTGTCAGGGGTATTAAAACCTCATTAGTGTATTAAAACCTCATTAGTGTATTAACCATGTGCAGCATTCTACAAAGCTTAAGTCCTACTGTAGATCGCCCCATAGTGGAGAAAGGAGGTCAAACCTGTGTGTAGATTCTACCAGCAGTCAGTCATGTGGTCCTAGTAGGGAATAGGGTGCCATAGGGCTCTGGTCTAAAGTAGTTCTCTATTATAGGGAATAGGGCTCTGGATTAAAGTAGTGCTCTATTATAGGGAATAGGGCTCTGGTCTAAAGTAGTGCTCTATTATAGGGAGTAGGGCTCTGGTCTAAAGTAGTGCACTATATAGGGTGCCATAGGGCTCTGGTCTAAAGTAGTGCTCTATTATAGGGAATAGGGTGCCATAAGGCTCTGGTCTAAAGTAGTGCACTATATAGGGAATAGGGCCCTGGTCTAAAGTAGTGCACTATATAGGGTGCCATAGGGCTCTGGTCTAAAGTAGTGCACTATATAGGGTGCCATAGGGCTCTGGTCTAAAGTAGTGCACTATATAGGGTGCCATAGGGCTCTGGTCTAAAGTAGTGCACTATATAGGGTGCCATAGGGCTCTGGTCTAAAGTAGTGCACTATATAGGGAATAGGGTGCCATAGGGCTCTGGTCTAAAGTAGTGCACTATATAGGGAACAGGGTGCCATAGGGCTCTGGTCTATAGTAGTGCACTATATAGGGAATAGGGCTGTGGTCTAAAGTAGTGCTCTATATAGGGAATAGGGCTCTGGTCTAAAGTAGTGCACTATATAGGGAATAGGGCTCTGGTCTAAAGTAGTACACTATATAGGGAATAGGGTTCTGGTCTAAAGTAGTACACTATATAGGGAATAGGGCTCTGGTCTATAGTAGTGCACTATATAGGGAATAGGGCTCTGGTCTAAAGTAGTGCACTATATAGGGAGTAGGGCTCTGGTCTAAAGTAGTACACTATATAGGGAATAGGGCTCTGGTCTATAGTAGTGCACTATATAGGGAATATTGTTCTATAGGGCTCTGGTCTAAAGTAGTGCACTATATAGGGAATAGGGCTCTGGTCTAAAGTAGTGCACTATATAGGGAATAGGGCTCTGGTCTAAAGTAGTGCACTATATAGGGAGTAGGGCTCTGGTCTAAAGTAGTACACTATATAGGGAATAGGGCTCTGGTCTATAGTAGTGCACTATATAGGGAATAGGGCTCTGGTCTAAAGTAGTGCACTATATAGGGAGTAGGGCTCTGGTCTAAAGTAGTACACTATATAGGGAATAGGGCTCTGGTCTATAGTAGTGCACTATATAGGGAATATTGTTCTATAGGGCTCTGGTCTAAAGTAGTGCACTATATAGGGAATAGGGTTCCATTTTAGATGTACCACTACAATCAACTCATGTAAACGTTAACTTCTCTAGGGTAGGGGGCAGCATTTTCACGTTTGGATGAAAGGCATACCCAAATTCAACTGCCAGCTACTCATCCCCAGGAGATAAGATATGCATATTGTTAGTGGATTTGGATAGACAACACTCTGAAGTTTCTAAAACTGTTTGAATCATGTCTGTGAGTATAACAGAACTTATTTAGCTTATTTAACCCAGAGGACAAACCATTCAGATTTTTTTTCTTTTGAGGTCACTGTCTCTTCAATGATTTTTCATTGGGAAACCAGATTTCTAAGCGAATTGCTTGCAGTTCCTACGGCTTCCACTAGATGTCAACAGTCATAAGAAATAGGTTGAGGTTATTCCTTTGTGTAATGAAGAAATACGGCCATCTTGAAGTCGAGGCACTCCAGGTGTCCTGGACATGCGTTTCAATCAAACAGAAGGCATGCTACATATCGTTTTAATCTTGTATTGAACACAGATCATCCCGTCTTCAATTTTATCGATTATTAACGTTAAAAAATACCTAAAGTTGTATTACAAAAGTAGTTTACAGGTAACCTTTGAGATATTTTGTCGTCACGTTTGAGCAAGTTGGAACCGGTGTTTTTCTGGATCAAACGCGCCAAATAAATGGACATTTTGGATATATATCGACGGAATTAATCGAACAAAAGGACCATTTGTGATGTTTATGAGACATATTGGAGTGCCAACAACAGAAGCTCGTCAAAGGTAAGGCATGAATTATATTTTTATTTCTGCGTTTTGTGTCGTGCCTGCAGGGTTGAAATGTTTTCTCTCTTTTGTTTACTATGGTGCTATGCTCAGATAATAGCATCGTATGCTTTCGCTGAAAAACCTATTTGAATTCTGACATGTTGGCTGGATTCACAACCAGTGTAGCTTTAATTTGGTATCTTTCATGCGTGATTTAATGAAAGTTTGATTTTATAGTAATTTTCATAGTAATTAATTTTAATTTGTCGCTCTGCATTTTCTCAGGCTTTTTGCCAAGTGATACAGTAGCGTCTTGCCTAAACTCAGATTTTTGGATATAAATATGAACTTTACCAAACAAAAAATACATGTATTGTGTAACATGAAGTCCTATGAGTGTCATCTGATTAAGATTATCAAAGGTTAGTGATTAATTTTATCTCTATTTCTGCTTTTTGTTAATGCTCTCTTTAGCTGGAAACATGGCTGTCTTTTTCTGTGACTTGGCTCATACCTAACATAATCGTTTGGTGTGCTTTCGTCGTAAAACCTTTTTGAAATCGGACACTTTGGCTGGATTTACAACAAGTGTAGCTTTAAAATGGTGTAAAATACTTGTATGTTTGAGGAATTATAATTCTGGGATTTCTGTTGTTTTGAATTTGGTGCCCTGCAGTTTCACTGGCTGTTGACGAGGTGGGACGCTACCGTCCCACATACCCTAGAGAGGTGTATCATCTCCTCCTCAACGACGTGGTGTTACAGAGGGAGGTCCTCCTCAACGACGTGGTGATACAGAGGGAGGTCCTTAAAGTAAACTACAGTAGAAATAGTAGAATGTCTTTGCTACAGTGTCCATCCATCCATCCATCCATCCATTCATTCATCCATCCATCCATCCATCCGGGTATATCTGCAGGTAACAGGTTCTTCTCTTGCTATCAGAATGACATCTAGCTAGTTGAATCACACTGATGATGTCATCAAGCTTCAGAGTCGACTGTGTAACCCTCCGTATCTCCATGGTAACCTCCTGCCATGCCAGCAGGGCGTCCCAGACAGTCCCTCAGCTGCTCCAGTGGTTCTGCTCCTCAGTGACACATCCCAGAAGTCATCTCTTTCTGGAAGGGAGAAAAGAAACACACAGTTTCACGTGACTGAGACGATGAAACACACAGTTACACGTGACTGAGGAGGAAACACACAGTTACACGTGACTGAGACGATGAAACACACAGTTACACGTGACTGAGACGATGAAACACACAGTTACACGTGACTGTGACGACGAAACACACAGTTACACGTGACTGTGACGATGAAACACACAGTTACACGTGACTGTGACGATGAAACACACAGTTACACGTGACTGAGGAGGAAACACACAGTTACACGAAACTGAGACGATGAAACACACAGTTACACGTGACTGAGACGATGAAACACACAGTTACACGTGACTGTGACGACGAAACACACAGTTACACGTGACTGTGACGATGAAACACACAGTTACACGTGACTGTGACGATGAAACACACAGTTACACGTGACTGAGACGATGAAACACACAGTTACACGTGACTGAGACGATGAAACACACAGTTACACGTGACTGAGGATGAAACACACAGTTACACGTGACTGAGACGATGAAACACACAGTTACACGTGACTGAGACGATGAAACACACAGTTACACGTGACTGAGACGATGAAACTTCAATAGTCACAGCATTTTCACACATCCAGCCAGCCTGTTAGACACAAGGTCAACATGTTAACACACACATTCATCTTTTGCACATCTATCACTCCAGTGTTTAATTGCTAAATTGTAATTATTTCGCCACCATGGCCTATTTATTGCCTTACCTTCCTCATCTTACCTCATTTACACACACTGTATATAGACTTTCTCTATTGTATTATTGACTGTATGTTTGTTTATTCCAGGTGTAACTCTGTGGTGTTTGTGTCGAACTGCTTTGCTTTATCTTGGCCAGTTGTAAATGAGAACTTGTTCTCAACTGGCCACCTGGTTAAATAAAGGTGAAATATATATATATATATTTTTTAAACACAGCCAGCCAGGCTGTTAGGCAGCAGCTTTCCTCTCTACAAGATCCCCAATGTTCCTGGAACCTTGCTCTCCTCTTCATACCCTACCTCTCCTCTATCTCTCCCTCTCCTCCTCATACCCTACCTCTCCTCTATCTCTCCCTCTCCTCCTCATACCCTACCTCTCCTCTATCTCTCTCTCCTCATACCCTACCTCTCCTCTATCTCTCCTCCTCATACCCTACCTCTCCTCTATCTCTCCCTCTCCTCCTCATACCCTACCTCTCCTCTCTCTCTCCCTCTCCTCCTCATACCCTACCTCTCTCTCTCTCCTCTATCTCTCCCTCTCCTCCTCATACCCTACCTCTTCTCTCCCTCTCCTCCTCATACCCTACCTCTCCTCTCTCTCTCCCTCTCCTCCTCATACCCTACCTCTCCTCTCTCTCTCCCTCTCCTCCTCATACCCTACCTCTCCTCTATCTCTCCCTCTCCTCCTCATACCCTACCTCTCCTCTCTCTCTCTCTCTCCTCCTCATACCCTACCCCTCCTCTCTCTCTCTCTCTCTCTCCTCCTCATACCCTACCTCTCCTCTCTCTCTCTCTCTCCTACTCATACCCTACCTCTCCTCTCTCTCTCCCTCTCCTCCTCATACCCTACCTCTCCCTCTCTCTCTCTCTCCTCCTCATACCCTACCTCTCCTCTCTCTCTCCCTCTCCTCCTCATACCCTACCTCTCCCTCTCTCTCTCTCTCTCCTCCTCATACCCTACCTCTCCTCTCTCTCTCCCTCTCCTCCTCATACCCTACCTCTCCTCTCTCTCTCCCTCTCCTCCTCATACCCTACCTCTCCTCTCTCTCTCCCTCTCCTCCTCATACCCTACCTCTCCCTCTCTCTCTCTCTCTCCTCCTCATACCCTACCTCTCCCTCTCTCTCTCTCTCCTCCTCATACCCTACCCCTCCTCTCTCTCTCCCTCTCCTCCTCATACCCTACCTCTCCTCTCTCTCTCCCTCTCCTCCTCGTACCCTACCTCTCCCTCTCTCTCTCTCTCTCCTCCTCATACCCTACCTCTCCTCTCTCTCTCCCTCTCCTCCTCATACCCTACCTCTCCTCTCTCTCCCCCTCCTCCTCCTACCCTACCTCTCCTCTATCTCTCCCTCTCCTCCTCATACCCTACCTCTCCTCTATCTCTCCTCCTCATACCCTACCTCTCCTCTCTCTCTCTCTCTCCCTCTCCTCCTCATACCCTACCTCTCCTCTATCTCTCCCTCTCCTCTTCATACCCTACCTCTCCTCTATCTCTCCCTCTCCTCCTCATACCCTACCTCTTCTCTCTCTCTCCTCCTCATACCCTACCTCTTCTCTCTCTCTCCTCCTCATACCCTACCTCTTCTCTCCCTCTCCTCCTCATACCCTACCTCTTCTCTCTCTCTCCTCATACCCTACCTCTTCTCTCTCTCTCCTCCTCATACCCTACCTATTTTCTCCCTCTCTCTCCTCTTCATACCATACCTATTTTCTCCCTCTCTCTCCTCCTCATACCCTACCTCAGCTCTCTCACCCTCTCATACCCTGCCTCTTCTCTCTCACCCTCTCATACCCTACCTCTTCTCTCTCTCTCTCCCTCTCCTCCTCATACCCTACCTCTTCTCTCTCTCTCTCCCTCTCCTCCTCATACCCTACCTCTTCTCTCTCACCCTCTCATACCCTACCTCTTCTCTCTCTCTCTCTCTCCTCCTCATACCCTACCTCTTTTCTCCCTCTCTCTCCTCCTCATACCCTACCTCTTCTCTCTCACCCTCTCATACCCTGCCTCTTCTCTCTCACCCTCTCATACCCTACCTCTTCTCTCTCTCTCCCCCTCTCCTCCTCATACCCTACCTCTTCTCTCTCACCCTCTAATACCCTACCTCTTCTCTCTCACCCTCTCATACCCTACCTCTTCTCTCTCTCACACTCTCATACCCTACCTCTCTTTCTCCCTCTCATACCCTACCTCTTCTCTCTCTCCCTCTCCTCCTCATACCCTACCTTTTCTCTCTCACCCTCTCCTCTTCATACCCTACCTCTTCTCTCTCTCCCTCTCCTCTTCATACCCTACCTCTTCTCTCTCTCCTCCTCCTACCCTACCTCTTCTCTCTCTCTCCCCCTCCTCCTCCTACCCTACCTCTTCTCTCCCTCTCCTCCTCATACCCTACCTTTTCTCTCTCACCCTCTCCTCTTCATACCCTACCTCTTCTCTCTCTCCCTCTCCTCTTCATACCCTACCTCTTCTCTCTCTCTCCCCCTCCTCCTCCTAACCTACCTCTTCTCTCTCTCCTCCTCATACCCTACCTCTTCTCTCT